>NW_009713408.1:56670-111514 GCF_000703405.1 Apaloderma vittatum | reverse complement strand
CGCTCTTCCTCGTTAAACGCTGCATCACCATGTCTTCACTTAAGAACATAATAGCTCTTTTAAGCGGTTGTTTCTCTCTCCTTCAGAATTACAAAATCCATTTGGCTTCTTGTCAGTTCACTCTCCCTGAATATTGAAATAATTTTTTTTTTCCTTTAGACAGATAGTCACTATGAAGCATCATTAAGACTTTCAGTATTGCTTAAGCCTAAAGAATAAATAAAAATGAGAGCAAAGTGATTCATGACTGTGCTCCTGCACGACAGGTCACATTGTTCTACGTAATCAGCTTCTTTCAGTATGTACAAAGAATTTACTTCCATTCTCCCTTAAAAATAACACCTTGTTGAACCAAATTAAGACAGAAAAATTATTATAAATGGAGAGACGATATTAAGTATATGGAAACCACCTTCGCAGGCTATTCAGGTACCAAGGAGAGAAAAATAAGAGGAACAATAGAGTATTGATGAGGAAATTATTACTAATGACTTGAAAATTTAACGGTCCCCAGGTAGAGCTTGGCTTGAAATAGGGTAGTGCTGATGCCTGGCTCAGATATGAGTTGAGCGTGGATCAGCTGGACTAGAAGTGCTGGGTTTGTGCCAAAGTCTGCCACTGACCCCGTGTCTGACTTTAGCAGAACTTTGCCTTGTTTTCCCCTTGTGCAAGGAGATAAGATGCAGAACATGGGATTCATGGGGATGGTGCTTAATCCGTTTGAGGTGCTCTTTGCAAATCTGTAGCTTGGTTGCTTTACCACAGTGTGCAAAACTCTCACAGACTTAAGTGTGTTTTCCTTGAAATAAGGAGCTGTTTGCACACACCTTGCTGTGTTGGTGGACAGCTGAGGCATTTGGGGATTGTGGAGCACCCAAAAAGTTTTCAGCAGAGCAAGGATCCAAACCTGCATCACAACACGGCCCAGTTACACCACCCAGCCTCTCGCCATGTGTGCGGTTTTAGCAAAGGAAAAGGGGTTTAGAGAGGGAAGTCTGCATTTACTGAAATGGCAGGCTGGTCAGTTGAGCCTTTCCTTGACCCTGCCTGTGTAATCAGAGCTGAATTCCTTCCCTCTTTGAAGCTGACTAATGTAGTTTATCATATAAAACCCATTTACTCTGGCTATATGCAGGAGGAAGAAGGGTGAACTTCCCCATAATGCTCATGAAATACTTTGATATCTTAGCCTGGAAGGCACCGTAGAAGTGCAATGGATTATTATTAATGAATTAACTAAATGATTAATTTAGTTAAAAGCTAAATTATTAAATTATTCATTAAATTAGTCCCAAATATGAGAGCAGCAATGAGACAAGAGCTTGGTCTGCAAAGCAGTAACACAACTCGCATTGAAAAGTTGTTTTCCTCATTATTTAATGAATTAAATCTTTGGTTATAAACAAGTCATCCAACAGCCTTTTCAGTCATGGTACGACTGATGCCTCTCTGGTGTGTCGTTACAGATGATAGCAGTGTGAGATTGGTGACAAGATGGGGTTGTTCCTAATGAAGAAGAACTTAACCTTTTTGATAGTGGGATGTCTAAAACTAATTAATCCTATTCTTAGAAACTCTAACTGAGGTGAATAAAGATACATCGTTTAACAGAAACTTCCCTCAGGAGAGCAATTGGCGGTTTACCAGAACTGCAGAGGTTTTCCAGAACTGAAGCAAATTTTCTAAGAAGGACCACATGTATGTGATAGAGAAAGTGAAGCCAGACTAATTTCTGATGTGTGGCTTCACTGAAATCAATTAAACACACAAAAATGAATTTTGGCTTGCTTATTTTTCAGCTGCACAATTACGCCAACCTTTTAGCATGCCCTTCTTCCTCCAAACAGAAGTATTTAAAGGCAAAAATGAGCATGGAAATTTTTTTACCGTATTCTGGTTTACCTTCTCTGTGATAAGAGAAGATTTTGAAGTAATTGCTTTCCACACAAATGGCAGATGTGCGGGTTGGACTGCAGAGTAGGTCCAGCAACGACTGGTGAGACTGTAGTGTGTTCAGAGCTGGGTCACATTCTGTACAGGCAATAAGAGGAAAAGCCTTTGAGATGACCATAATTTGAATACAGAAGGCACACCTGCAGAGGAAAAATGGCCTCTGACAGAGCTGTCGAACACAAAATCAAGGGCAAGTGTTCGGGTAATACCTGTATGTGCAATGGACATGGCGAGAAGTAATTTCTCTGCTTCATTGAGGGTTTATAGGTTTTATTTGTTAGTGGAAATACTGTGGCATATTCCTGAGATTTTTCTCCAAAATAGCTGAAAGAATGTGACTGTAAAAAGCGCATTTCTGTGATGGTAGGCACTCATCCAGGATGTGGGAGATCAGAGTTGAAGCCAGGCTTGGGCTGAGCTGCTGTGTGCTTGCTCATCCAGCTGCCTCTCCACATGGAACAGTCCCAATAGAGCCTGGAAAAGCTCAGCTCCAGGGAGTGGCAAGGAAATACCTCTGGGATGTGGGAGAACAGCTTTCTCTTTCCAAGATCATAGGTGTGAGTGTGTTTCCTGCCTCTCAGGTGAGCTGTCCAATTTGGTATTTACCTCTTTCTTTGAAGATACTTTGTCTTGGAGGACAGAAACAAATGTCTTGCTGAATTTGGTGTTAAAGTTGTTTTCTGCTATACTAATGGAGAAAGATGCTCTATCAAAAATCCTCAGCCAGTTTTAAGGAGCACTTAACAGAATTGACCTACCTCTGGTCTGTCCTTAAGCACTGTCCTTTCTTCTTGGAGACTGCAAAGACCAGCCCAGGCAGATGTCTCAGATTCACCTGGGCAGTCAGAAATGGTGAGGCAGCCAGTCCTGGCAGAGAAACATATCCTCAGCCTCTTTGCAATGCAATGAATTTTCTTTGCTGCTGAGCTCTGCGTTCCTTTTCTTTTTTCAGACATGTGAATGCTAACTGACAGTGCCATTATCATCTTATAAGGCAGAAGTCAAGCTGCATTTGGGAAAAGCTATTTAGCCCATTCCATGAAGTCTCACAATTTAGACTTACCACTTATCAGCCACTGTAGTCTAGGTCTTGATTCTGCAATATTCCAGACATACATACAATTAGTTCTGTCATCCTAACTTGTTGCGCTGAAGTCTTGAAAGAGTAGACCCCTTATTCTTCTTTAGCACTTCAAATAAAATAGAAGCCAATTTCTTGTGAAGTCCACTATCTCCACCTGCAGAGCAGCTGTGAGCAAAGGGCCCTGTGTTTTTTGACTATTAATACTTCTAGCCTGTGTTACAAAAATACATTAAAAACTTCAGCAATTTTTTCAGCTCAGTACTTAGAATTCTAGAATTAGACTTTGAGGCATCTTGTTTCACACATACTGCAGAGGCGGAGAATAGAGACAAGTTGTCATGCATGAATGAAGATTCTTGGAATTAGATGAAAGAGATTTTCCCACCTCCTAATAAAAGTCAAAAGTGACTCATCTGAAATAGAGGAGATTAACAGTGGCCAATAATTTGAGTACTGCTTTGCTAATGTTTGATGTTGGATATTTTCACAAAAAATATGACCCAAGAAAATCTGTTTGAAGCACTGGAAAGCCAGAGATTTGATGGTTTCATGTGAGAGCCATTTTTAGGCCAACATTTTTAAAAAGAAGTTTCTCTGCTCTTTTCTTCCCCAAATCCACAGTTCCTTAGCTTTTAGAAGGGTTTTTAGGTCTGTTCCTAAAACAAGAGTTGACAGGTTTCAGAACAACTATTTCATAAAATAAGGAAGAAAAATGATCTTGGGTTAGTGGCCGTTAACATATCAGCTGGATAAATCAGAGATCTTCTACCCTGGATCATAATAAAAATAAAAAGTCCACTTGGGACAACGGCAAGTAGGGAAATAATCACCAGTAGACATTTATTTCTCCTACGTTCTATGGGGAAACTATGAAAATGTTAATTCATAAAGACACTTGAAAAAATATCGCTTAGATTTATATATATCATAAATTCCGGATGACAAAAAGTTACTTTAAACTAATTTATGTTATCCATCATGAAGTATCTCTTCAAACGAAACGATTTAGATTTTAACATAGGACTGTAAACTCCCAAGGACTTTTGATCAGGGAACAGAGTTCAGCCATCATCTACAGTCTCCAGAGGCTCTGGATCTCACTATTTATTGCTGCAGTGAAATCCTTCAAGACCCATGTGTTTGACAATGTACAGATCTCAAATGCTGACCAGAGTTTGGCCTAGATTCTTACTACCTGTAATTTCTAGCTGTGCAACCAGGTGGGAGGGCGAATGTGTCTAAAGTAGTCCTCGCAAACAGAGATTGTCTTGGTAGTAACAGGAGACAACTTGGGACCTGCAGACAGATTCAGCGAAGGTTTGTATTAGTGTGTTGTGGAAGAAAATGATCTGTTTGGTTTTGTGGGTTTTTGTGGTTTTTTTCATTTCAAGAGTGAAGAGGATGTAAAGTTTGTGGATTTGAGGCTGCAGCAGGGTGGGTTTCCAGGCTTATCCAGGTGCAAATGTCAGTGAAGGAAGTGACGAGTTTAGAAAGAAATATTGATTAAACCACTGTCTTTCCATACACCAAGAGGAAGAGAACCAGTGGCAGTGGGGTCTCTTCCCTCCTTCTGTACTGAAGAATTTCTCTTCTGAAGCCCTTTAAATAGGATTTCTGCAAAAGAGCCACAGAACCTTTTCCCTGTGAATCTTGATTCAGCTCATCTTACAACTGAGCTACTTTACAAACGGGGAAAGAAATCCCCCAGCTTCGTTTCAAGCTAGGGATTTTCAGACATCCAGGCTTTAGTCTCTTTAATGGGAGAGAGCTAAGAGAGATGACATAATCATATACTAAGGACACAATAAGCTACTTACCGTCCTCTCTGACACTGGAACTTGGCTCTGGGGAAGGCGGTCAAAGCATTGTCTACTTGAAGAAGCAAAGGTGAGGCATCACACTGGTGGTTTTATGAATATTTCATAGCTTAAAGCAGTAACCTGTCTCTTCTCTGTGAAGATGCTTGCTTATGCTTTAAACAAAACACAGAGTGTAGCTATAAGCAGATGTATGTTTGTTTAAATTTTCTTTTGTACATCAGCTGACTGAAATTGCACGGGCAGAGTGTGAAAACATTATGCAGGGTGAGGGAGAAGGGAGGAAAAGAGGCCTCAAGGGAGTTTAACAGCCGTTTTATCATACTCCTCTCAAAAGAGAGAAAAGCATGTAATCAAAAACCTGATGATAAACCTCATCTGCTGCCAGTACCTTGCTCCTGGGCTGCCCTCACTGTGGCAGAGGGACTGGTCCTGTGATGCTGGAGAAGAACTGTCCTCCCGCGCTGTTTGATGCACAGACGAGAAGCTTTGATTCCACCATGTACGTCAAAGTCAATGATAACATGCATGTCTGTAAAGGGGTTTGCCCTTTCTGTGACTCTTGCTGCTTTATTTACTCAGCAGTTTCAAGGCCAGGCTGTTTCTTTGGCAGATATTACTAGAATAAAATAAAAAAAAAAATCCAAAGTCTTTCTCAATAGCATTTTATGTCTCTTATACTGGTGTTAACCTCTAACGGAGTTCCCCAGAATTATCATTGACAGTGGCCTATGGATCAACTTTACATTTTGTTTCCTGGCATTTTCTGGGCTTCTTCACAGGATAAAGTAGTGGTGGCTCTGCAGTAAAAAGTGAAAATTGGGTGTAGTTTTTTCGTATTAAGGCTATGACAATTTTCAGCAAATTTTTTTATTTCACAAACTTTCACAACTAACAACCTTCAAAAGTAACAATATCCCGGTGTAATTTTCTACGTGCTTGTACTGCAAGAGGAAAAGAGGTAGCTCCGAGGACTAGCATCTAAATGCCACGTGTAGTAATTTGACACACAACTGCCATTAACAATAATGGGAATTGTATGTCTGATAATTCATCATGCAGAGCAAAGAAAATTCAGCCCTGGGGGTTTATCGTGCAGTGTTCAAAAAGTGAAAGGCAAAAAATGGAGACAACTAAAGATTAAGAAGCTTGTTTTTCCTCTTGTGCCCATAAAGAAATACAAAGAACAGCATTTTTAATTCTCATGAATAATCTATATCCCTGTTTTGTTGTTTGGGTTTTTAATTGATGCAGTAAAATAAAGAGCTTCTAAGCCTCGCTATGTAAGCTCAGACTTTGAAGCCAGGTTCTTGTTACCAAGCGATTAAGAACCCAACTTGTTCTCAACCTCAGGACTAGGCATTTACAGGGTCAAGAGCTCGGCTCTCTTCCTGTTTGAAATCCACAGGCTAAGCTGTGGAAATGACATGGAAGCCCAGAAAAGCTTTGCCTGTGCTCCTCTCCCTGGTGCTATTTGATGAGCCACCTCGGCACTGGATCTGATTTAAAAAATAAAATAAAATCACAGTTTTCATCTGAGTTCTGCCAGCTAATTTTAATTATTTATTTCTTGAAATCACCAACATAAATATGTTCTAGGATAATTTTGATGTTTGTTTAATCTCTTTTCATTGATTTTTTTTTTTTTTTTCCCCCACAGAAAAAGAATACTCTTTCTAACCAAACCTAGTCAGGACCCAGCTTTCAAAATTTGTCCCACACACATCCAAAGAAGGAGGCAATGAGATCCCCATGAGAGGTGATCTCACGGGGGCAACAAGACAGTGCCTTGTGCACAATGGACAAAATCTGGGCCAAAGCATTACATTAGATTTGTAAAACCAAACGGACCACTGGATCAACTTCTGTGACTTCCCATATGGTACAGCCTTTAGAAGTTTAGCCTATTCTTTCTTCCTGACCCAAAAGGCATGGTGAAAATCTTTCCCATGGATACTCTCATTTAAGGCATGGTATCTTCTGAAAAGTCGAACTCTTCACAGCAAAAGGTCATCCTCTTTTTCCACTCCAGGCTCTGTCTACCCATGTCAGCAACAAAATATATTTTCTCTTCTTTTCACTTAATTAGTAGTGGAAACCAGGTGTGAAAAGAGAGCAAATGGGAGAAGGCAATGTGAGCTTCAGATCCAAAGTGGAGTCTGCCAATTGACATACAAAAATGCTTTTGAGTTGGAAACAGGGCATGTCTTTTATATCAAGATTTGAGAGAATTAGTACTGATCTCCTGTGTGTCACTTCTGTCTTTGTATTTGTACTAAGTTGGAGTTCACTTTCCCTGAAGTTTTTTCAAGCTTTTGTTCCTTGTCTTGCCACTACCTGGAACAAAAAGTTATGTGGAAGTTAAGCTACAGGATTGTTCTTAGATATAAGGGGTTTTTTACAGTTTGTTGTAGTTCTTCACCACACCCCTTTGAAGGCATTTCTGAAGTGTGACATTGCAAAAGGAATAGAACAGCGGCCACGGGATGCTGGCAGAAGAGATTTGATTTGCTTAAGTTTCTTCTGTGGGCACTTCCCCCTCTCCCTTTGCCCCCTGGAGAGTAGAATTGTCTCCCAAAGTGGGAAAAGTTCCATCACTTGGAACATTTAAGAATAGTGAAGAAAGTATTAAAAATGAATGATCTGGCTCAGCACTAAAGGGTTATGTTGGATTAGACATAGAATACGGAAAAAGTGACCTAACAGCTTTTTTTCAGCTGCAGTTTTTCATGGTCCTAAAATGTACTTAAATAATTCACTGCTCTGTGTTCCCAGTAAGCTCACACCTGTCCCTTTCACAGCATGCATTTTTACTGTATTAATAAGAGACTTTACACTTAAGCTGGTCTACCACCAATTCTCTCTTCTAATTTATACTGGTGTAATTTTTTGTGACTGAAAATAGAAAAAAATCTACTTAATCTTTCAGTCGCACGTGTCCCAGTGTTATGCCCACACCAAATAATGGAAGAACAGATATTTTTTTTTTATCAGTATAAATGCAGAATCATGGAGTGTTGGAGGCTGCACACAAGTGACACAAAGCCTATGAAATTAAGTAATCATTTGTCCGTGCATGTTCCTCACTTGCACGTGCAGTGGCACATGTGAGATATTATACACAGTTGTTTACGCTCTGGCTAGGACAAATAGAATTTAGATGTTAATATTTGAGATCTGCATTTATTTCTTTTATTGCCACTTTCTGATTGACAGCTATTCAGAAAAGTGTTTCTCTAGGCTATGTTTGCTTGTATTTTCCAGGTAGAAGTGTATACCATATCTATTAAGACCTTGTGTTGTCTGTCACTTTCATTTTATTCAATCATGTACCTGTCGTTTTTGCAAAAACATGACTCCAATTTTTATGTGAGCTGTTTTTTCCTCTTTCTTCCAACATCCCTTGTAAGTTAGCTTTTCTGAAATCATAGACTGCATCTTCAGAACCAATGCTTAAATCTGCTCCAGCAATCAACTGCAGGTGCAATTTTGTGAGTACAACCAATTGCAGGAGGAAATTATAGAACTTAAAGATCAAGCATCTCCCTGATTTGTAAGCACAAATAGCAAGTATAAATGCAGTGGATGGGAACTGTAAGTGCTCAGTGCTTCTCAGTGTAAGGCTGTTGCTTGCACCCACAAATTAGATGATAAGAAATCAAACCCTACTATTCGCAGTGTCAGTTGATTGCAGGATTGATGTGGGAGCCTGAGATGAAGTCCCTCTAAATATGTGACCCTTGAAGCTTACTTGTGCTTTTCCAATAAATACGGAATTTGTCATGCACTGTTGGCTAAGCTGTCTGACTTGGCATCTTCAGCCGTGGATGGTATCCCTTACTATGTATTTTTAAAAAAAGAAATTAAAAAATAGGGAAACAAAATATAAGGCTGTGGGGATGCAGAGGAATTGCTAGCAGGAAGTGGGGGTGACGTTCTAGGATTCAGCCCCATATATGCTGTTGCCCTGCAGTAGATATCAGCTATGACGGCTTGCGGTTCCAGGGACAAGAACTGGACAAGAAACTTGCCCTGACCCATTCCCCTTCCTTTCCTGGCACGACTGAGCCTCTGAATTACACCTTCCTCAGGCAAAGGCCATCTCCCGCTATGTACATTTATGGTTCCCATCTCAGTGTGGCCAAGTGGTGACAGAAATGGCAGCAGATAAACCATTGCACAATCTCTGCTTTCTTGTGTGCACTTCTTGGAAAAGAAGTGTAAAATGGTTTATGTAGTCCCACTGTAGGGTTATAGGTTAAACTCAAATTCAGTCTTTTTTTTTTTTTTTATATCATTTCAGCCTCTTGCAGTCTGGAGTAGAAGGTAATCATTTACTACTGGCTATCCAGAATTTTATATCTATATATATATATCGGGGGTTTCCTAATATACACTTAGTAGTTTGAACTCAACCATAATTACACCCTTATTATCTCCGTAAGCTTTACTTATCTCATTATCAAATCCCTTCCTATGTTGGAGGTCAGTAGCATATCCCTTTTATTAGCCATTTAATCCTTTTACCCAATAGCTCTATTCTCATTGACTCACTTACTATATTTCTTTGCAGCTAATATTTCTGACATTTCAGACTAACCTCTCCCCTTGCCTTTTACTCTGTCCAAAGTAATCTCTACCCCTATAGATTCCAAGTTCATTACTGCCTGTTTTAGGAGTACTGGAGGTTGTCATTAAAATCTTTATGATTTTTCCTTGTTGTGCACTGTCATGTCACTGCACTTTGCTGGGGCTGCCTGGCCTTAGCACAGGGCGTAACTGGGGAGACGGTCGTAATGCGTATTATTTGCGAAGAGGTAGGTAAAGACTGCTGTGGTGATGGCAATAAATAGAAGTCACCCGTTCCCATAATAGTAGGAAAACTACTCTGAAATTACCATTGTTATAACACAGTATGTTTTCTCATTTATTTTAGATCAGATATCCTTGCTGCTGGATACTATGTTTTTTATAGAAATAGCATTTATTGATTTTTACTCTTCCTTTGAGATATAATTAACATTTTGGTGGCTTTATTTTCTTATTCCATTTCTATCATGTTGTTGTTCACATGTGAGCCCTTTCAATGTGAATTTCTGAGTTTATTTCTGACCAGGGTTGTCTTTTGCAGAGAGAACCTTCTGAGGGGAGGGGTTGTGAAGAGAGAGTTTGGTTTTAAAAGAATCTTCCAAGTGCTTTCCCAAAGACATTCTTTCCTGTATGCTAACTTGAAGTATCTTTTTATTTTAATGATCCTTTCTTGTTGTTTTGGTTTGTTTTGGTTTTTGTTGCGAGTTTGGGTTGGTTTGTTTTGGTTTTTTTTGTTTTTCTGATAAGGTGGCAGTTATTTAGGCATTCTGAGTGTATTTCAGTTCTTGGCAGTCTGAAGCATACAGCTGAGTGCCTGAGAAGCCTAGCAGGGATAATTACACCAGCTGTGACCTTTTTGAACATGTATTTGGACTAAAGCAGTTTTCAGTCACTTCTGATTGACTTAGAGATTACTTGAATTTGCTTTCTGTAAACTTCAAATATTATCTTCCTGGTGCTGTGGTTAAGCTTTGTGGTATGCGTGTGTGTCACGAGTGGTCTTACCTTTTGATATTTGTTCCTCTTTATGATGTCTGCTGGACTGGGCCGTGTGTTCATTGCTGTTTTGGGCTCAGGTGGCAGTACCAGGCTATGAGAGGTGTCCCTGGAGGTGGGCACTGGGTTCCTGCCCTTGGACTGAGGAGGGATGGATTCAACTCATGGTGCTTCAGCAGTTCAGCAATTCCTGTTTTAATGCCATGTGCTGTATGATTCAGCTTTTAGAATAAAGGGAAGTTGAAAATGAAAATTACTAGCTTGGCCATTGGCAAGTTCTCTCTTTTTATTTATTTTTTTTTCTCTTTGCTTAAATCAGGACATTATTGGTGTGGTTAAGAGCCTCCTTCGATCCAGGAGTTTTGAATCTACTTAATGTTTCTACACCTGTAATGCTACATGTTTGGCCTGGTTTATCAATAAAGGACAGCTGCTTAACTAACATAACTTTATTCAAGAGCTAATGCCCTGCAATGTATTTAGCAGCCCATTTTACTCCTGTTTGAGGTAGACCCTGGATAGTAGGATCAGTTACAGCAGCATTATTATTAATTAAATCTAATGAGTGAGAGATTAGTGTAGACTTACCAGAAAGTGCATGAGAATTTTTAGTTATTTCTGAGTACCTCCTTTTTATAATTCTTTCCACTGAACAATTTTACTATTGACCAATCCTTTATATCAGAAGGTTACTCTTACTGTGAAATCCAAGTAACTGTCATAGTGGAGACATACAGCTTTAGGCTGCTGAAAAGATCTTGAGCTTGAAAGAGCTTTGTAGTCTCCCAATAGCCCTTCTAGAAAGCTACGGTTGAGCCCATCTCATGGCTTCCATCACTGTTGCTCTTGTGTTGAACGGAGCTGGGTTTGTGAGAGTGAGTTCCTTCCAGAGAGGGTAAGCAGGGGTAAGCCTCTTGTTGGGTAAAGTATACCTAAGAGCATTAAAGACACTTGTTTCCTCTCTCTGATCATTCATGTCTGGTTAAGACTAGAGAGGGGACTATGTACTCTGAGTGCACCAGTTTTATGTTATGCCTCACTGGAACCAGGCAAGTGAGCTGCTTCCCTTCAGAGGTCCGTTTTGGGGACATCTGTGACTACCAGATGGATTCTTGTAACATCGGGATGGCTTAAGTCAGCAAGCAGTGCAGCCCAAATGGAGACGACTTAGAGCAAAGCAGTCCCCATCCACACCCCAATCATTTCAAGGGATGGTGTTCCTGGATAGCTCTAATCTGGACCCCTTGACTGCATGTCTGTCAGTGCTGGGAGTACACCCAGTGCCTCGGGAACGTATCTTCCAGGGTCATCTCATCCTAACATTTAACAACCCTGGACACTGCTCTGTGATGTGAACCGAATCAGTGGGGGATGATCCAGAGGCATATTCCAATGCTGCTGATCTGCAGTAAAGCACTAACGCAGAGATGCCCTCTATATTTTGCAGCAGGAACAAAGCTTAGAAAGTGCTTTTAAAAGAACCCATAGTCTATACGCATCCCTCTCACCTGAAACCTTCTCTCTGTGTTGGATAAGTCCCTTGCATTCTGTTCCAACTCATCTAATAACAGGATCACCTGTCTTCTGTTAAGCCTGGCTAGTTATTTGTCTGTCTTTGAGTCCCCTGGCTGTGAGCTTGGCAAGAGCTAGTTCTGCTGCTTGGTGGGGGCTCGAGGTGGAGTCTGTGATTCAATTACCCAGGCCTTGTCTCCAAACAGCCCTTAAGTGGTTGCAGAAGGATGGTTCATCTTAAATCATTTTTTCTGTCAGTTGTTTTTGCTCTACACCAGACTCTTGTTTGTTTAAACCAGTAGTCACATATAAAAGACTGACAGCACGTGCTCAACGTACTGGTAATAAAGAGGGCATTCTTTCAACAGCGTGTCCTCTTCAGCAATCCATATTTTGTTGCTGTTTCCACTGAAATCTTGCAGGAAGGGATTTTACTCGAAGGGAGACATTAGGCTGAACATTCCTGTAAATCCCACCCTAAATATGTGTTTGGCATAATCATGTTGTTTTAAAAAGATGGTAAAAGCAAATGGATGGGATGTAATATCCCATTAGCTAATAAGGCATGCTTCACTGAGCTGGATTCATCTTCTGTGCAGGTTATATACAGAGCTATAGATATTGTGGCCAAATTCTTCCCTGGCCCTGCCGTTTTAACACAGAGAGAGATTCTGCTGGATCCTGTATGTGGAAGTGGGACATGAAGACCGGGTGATGCCCAGGAGATATGCGAATCCTGTGGCAGCCACCCTCCTGCAGGCAGTGTGACCCAGCAATGCCAGGCATAAAACAGTAGCATGGTAAAGGCTCCAGGCAAAACTGCTTTTCACATTAAGCAAAACAAATGCCCAGCATGAAGCACATTACTTCAGGAAAGCGGATGCAGGCAGGTTTGCACCCAAGAGACTGCAGTACAAAGGCCAAATGCTGCATTGATTTAGAGGACCTGGAAACAAAGGAGAGTGTGGGGTTCTTTTGCTGATTTTGAGTTGTATTTTTTTTTCCTTTTTAGGAGTACTTTAAGCTTCCATACCAAGTAATGAGTGTAACTCAGTATGTGATGCGTTCCAGGGTCCCTGTCTCTGACCCATCTCCCACCAGGAAAATTTACAGAAGAAAGCCCAAAAACTTTAGCACTGGCTTACCCATGCAAAACTTTCTAAGTTTCAACGGTGTGTTAAAGTAAGGCATACATTTTCCTCCATGGTCTGACCGACACGATCTCTGCTGTGGAGCTGTCAGAAGGCAAGCACCAGGAGCAGTATCACCCCACACTCAGGCAATGTGGTGGGAGCTTAAGAGTTTCCTAGGTGCTAGTGTTATGAGATGTAAAATCCTGAAAATCTTTCTTGCAAATATATCTTCAGATATATTCACAAGAGATTTTGTAGGGTTTTGGGGTGTTTTTTTGTTCGGGATTTTGTGTGGGGTTTTTTGGTTTGATTTTTTTACTTGGAGAGAATCCAGGGCTCATTCTTTTAGGCTATAAATTCTTCAATGCAAGGATTTTTATTTTCTTTTTAGGTCTCAAATGCACCTTGTGCCACTGTATGCCCAGTCCAAGCCAAGAAATATATTACCATATGAAAACATCATTTACATTCAATCATGGTTCCTCTTATTCTCTCTCAGAAAACTCAGACATCTGAAAATCAGATGAGGTAAATCACACAGTACTGACTAGCTCAAGGCCACCAGCTACAGGCTAGATGAAGTCCAGCACTCTGCCCCATGACATCCCCTCTACCTGCGATTCATCATCCTTCAGTTCTACAAATGTGTACAGGTGTACAAAGAAGTTGACCAGTATCAGAGTTGGAGTTTAGCTGGGGGATATAGCCCCGTGACAAAAATTAAAACACAATGTTTGGTGAGGAAATTTCCAAGGTACAAGTCCTGATGATCTCGTGAATTCCTGCAGTCTGCATAGTATTAAGGATCATTAAATTGAAAAGACTCGGCCATTACAGTCAGAGAAGGAATCTACACCACTTAAATGATAATACTATGAAGCTACATAGAGGTTCATGAAATATGGATGTGCTTATATGCAACATACTCTAACTTAAATTTGTAATGCTAAGTAAAATAACTACTTGCAAAACACACATTCATTCAAAAACATTCAAGCAGTGAAGGCTTGATTTACCATAGGTTAGCACTTCATTATTTTCCTGTTATTGTGGCATTTTTGTTGTGCTTGTTATGCAGAAATTCTGGCACTGGGTCTTCTAATATTTATATTGATAGATGGAAGGTCATTGAGGTTCAGTTTTGGGTCATTTTCTGTTTCTCCCTTTTTTTGACAGCTATCGTTTATGTTAGATTCCTGTTTAAATCTCAGATTTTCTACTTTAGCAACTGAATTATGCATGCACATTCTATATTTGCACATGCACCACACGCGCAGGTTATATGGGATTATTACTATTGGATAATTATATTTTTACAGTTTAACAATTTTACATACTCAATCATCAACAGCCACATATACAATACAGTGTCCAAATGCACAAAAAATTAATTTCTGTGGCAAAGACTGTACAAACTAAGGCTACACAATTTAGCTTTGCACACAGTAGTCTTCAGTGAAACAACTTTCAGCATGTGAAGGTTAGCATGGGCATAAACCTTTATGGTTCTGCAGCCTAGGGACTATATGTACTGAATGAAAGAAGGAGATGATCATAATGAGGGAATAAAAATATACATCCTGAACTCACACAGGTTTAGGGCAAAAATTTTAATACAAGTTTATATGGCTTAAGTATGGCTTCAAGTTGCAACTGTTGTATGCTTACTTAACGATTCACAAATTCACTGAAATAACCTAAAGAAAAATCTACTCTATTAGAAAATGAACTGTAGGTGATTTAACAAAAATAATGGTGCCTTAGCTATAAAAGACTTTGCAATTGCTCATTGGTACTATATAATTGCTTTAAAGTGTCATGTTTTGGGAAAGGAAAAAAAATAAATCTGTCTGACTGATCAAGGGGGAACCAGACAGATCCTGCTGTCAGTGGCCCTGACCCAAGGCATGCCAGGCACTTCCCTGGCATCCCCAGCCCTTGGCTCCCTTCCCTCGGCAGCAGGAGCTGAGGAATCAAGTAGGATGAATTTGAAATCCGACCCCTGCTTAGTCAAGCAGGCTGACATCACAAATGTTTAAGACAAGGTCCTACCTGTCCACCTGAACATCTCAAGTACTGAGTGTGATGTGGGCTGAAAGGTCAGTCTCGCAGGGAATCGGTGCATTTTTTAGGAATTAAACTCCAGTCCTACTTCAAGATGCTCTTCCCAGTAGAGGCTCTCTGCAGTAGAGCTTGCAGTTGCATGGGCTGCCCCGTGGATTTGAGGATGCTTAAAAAAAGAGATGGAGAAGTCTCTGGCTCCAGTTGCCCCCAGGATTTGATGCATGGGCAATTAGTGAGAGATGGACTCCATGGGATGCTCAGCCTTGTTTTTGCTGACACTTGTTTTAATTCCCAACAGGTGACACATTAAAGCTTTCAAATACTGTATCTTATTCTTAGTGTGGAGATTTTGTTGGGGGCATCTGTGAGTGGAGTAAACCCAAATCTGTTGCTTCCCCAGGGTCCTGGGGCTAAGACCTGCCCTAGCAGAGGGTGATGTGTAATTGCACAGACAAGAACCGACAAGGGCAAATCAAAGATAAACTCTGTTCCTGCAGTTTGATACATTTCTGAACACTTTTTTTTTATTTTCTTGCAGCATTTAGGACAAGTGCCTAACAGTCTATTTTTCGTTCGGTTTATTTCTTGAAGTCTGTTTCTCCCCAGGACATTGAATGGATGAGCAAGAGTTTGATATTATCTGCCCCTTGCTGCGGAAAATGTCAAAGGCATGCCATGACAAATGCCACTGCTCTCCTGTTTCATAGGCAAGAGCATCAGTTGCCAATCACAAAGCGGTGGTGTATGTTACCAGGGAAGTAGAGCTGGCTTTTACTCAAATCCACATTTGTGGAAGAAAAAATGCCTGTGCATTCTTTTGTGGCAGAAATGAAAACCAAGATCAATGACTTACTCTTTTTAAGTCTTACGTGCAAGGTAAAACTACTCTTTCACTCTGTGATAATGTCAAGTGGAGAGAAATATACACCTAGTGAGGTCATGGTCAGTTCAGGAAAAATATGTTAAAGAAGAAATTGCCTGCCTTTTCTCCGTATGCGGTGGTAGAGGGTGGCCTTTTTTGTAAAGGAAAAAAAGAGTTTAAATGGATGATTACCATTATACAGATTAAATACAATGAAAATGAAAACCAATGGAAAATTTTATCTATTTATTTTTAATCAGTGTGATATTTCTACTGTTCCGGCTCTTTGGTGACGGAAAACTGTTTCTGGCTTGCTCGACACATTGATTTAAATGTTGTCAGCTGCATTTTGCAGCACAGCGCCATAGGTTTCCTAGTATTTACAGCAATGCGAGGGTGAAATATTCGTGGAGCTGCTATGAAGAAACTGGAAACCAGGGGACACTGTGCTCTGGAGGGTAGAAGGGGGAATTCCCAGCTCAGGTATCTGCCAGGAGATGAGTGCAGTTACTCACAGGTTATAAATGGTAGTTTCTTATTGGAAAAACTAAGCAGCCATCCTGAAGGTGTTAACTGGGTGAACCAGATCTACATGCAGATCCTCCAGAGCTTTAACCACAGCAAAGACCAGAAACACCAGGTGCATCTCCTCGCTCCAGAGCCAAGGCCAGGGAAGGGTCGGCCGCTGCCTTAGCCCTTTGTAACAGAGATGACCATGGCATGGGGCTGCCTTGGGCAGTATTTGCCACCCTGGCTGGCCCATCAGAAGCGGTGGGAGATGGTGAGGATGTTGCTGGACACTGCTGACCCCATGCCCACACAGCAGCATGTGCAGCTCAAGGCAGTAGCTGCACCATCAGCTCCCTAAAGCCTGACTTGTCCATCCTCAGCTATTATTTTAGTTTGTGAAGAATGGGGAAATACAAGAACAAATAAAGTAATAATGTTTTGAACAAGTAGATAACAGTAACCAGCAATCCTGAACCTTCAGTCCCTGAGGAAGTAATGTAAGGAATCCTGAGATGATAAAAATATCTAAGTACCTTGAAACCCACATAAAGACTAGAAGACCTAAACTCTTATATTTAGGAGAGCTTTTACAAGTCTCAGATTCAGAGCCTGAATTTCTAATTTTGCTACCTTTTGGCTTGGTTACCCTGTAGGGTGACTACAAAATAGCTCATGATATGGACTCCCCAGGTACCTGCTGACTTTTTAATGTTCTGCAGTAATTTTCTGTGTGGACAGTTCTTTGCTAAGCACCTTTTCATTTAAACTGATCTATTTCCCGAGTGAACTAGAAAAGTCAGAAGCTAATTCATAAATAAATAATAATAATCAAAACTTGGAAGATCCGCTGCTGAGGATTTGCTCAAGAACATATTTTCTGCCTTGACTTCATGTGTATCCATAATCTGAATTTACTGCACCATGTAAACAAGCACTACGGCTTAATAAGTGATTCCATATTAAGTAATATGTGTGACAAGTATTTGAAGTTTTCCAAGTTTTTTTCCTTTCTAGATAAACCTTGATCGTGCTTTTGATTTGTGTATCCCTGTATTTAATTTAGACTTTTAAGTAATTTATTAAAATTGCCATTGGGCAAGTTCTTCCTTCCTGCTCCTGGCACATAGCACGATATTCCAGTTTAGGGATCCTAACTGATGCTGAGGAATATGTAATAGGTGGCTCTGATGAATACTTTGTTGTCTGTGTGTACATCTGTTCTTCCAGCCTTGTGCACCCAAGGCTGAAATTTGAATCCCTCAGAGAAGAGGTTTGCCAAACCATTGTCAGCTTGATTCCCCTTATTAAAATTACAAAACTGGTCCTTAGAGGGAAAGGCAGTATGTGTAATCCATCTACACTTTATAACAGGACCATTCCAGAGCCTCACAAAATCTAACTTGGAAAAGTGCAAAGAAAGCTGGCTGGGAGCATGATCCTATGGAGTCTGTACTGGCTGAAGGACAAACAGTGGTGGTGGTGTATCAGTTTGGAGAGAAACAGTCATTAGGGGCACTTTGGGGACTGGTGTTAAGATTCATTTTGTTTAATGAACTGAAAGATGGGGTAAACAGCAGATTAATGCAAGTTTATTCTAAATTGTGAAGGGTTGCATCACTTTTTTTTTGGAAAAAAAAGAATTAATGGAGCAAAAAAAAGGGGGAGGAGGAGGCAGAAGCATGGCCAGAATAGTAAAATTCAGATCGTCATAATATGCAGTTAAAAAAACTGCAAAAGAAATAATCTAAGAGGTAGATAATCACTTTGGGCAAGAAAAGGGATTTAGGAAGCAGTTATGGCTTCGGGCAATTGTGGAAAGCAAAATGAGAATAATGTTGTCGTGTGGAGCAGGAGCAGAGAAAAGGCACCCTGGTTTAGTGCTCTCTGTGTAAGTGTGGCAGGTAGATGATTCTTTAGTGCCACAGAGGAGGGCACCATTAAAATATTGAGGATATTTTGTCCTGAAGGCTGGAATTTTCATAAACGTTCTCTATTTGCCAAAATCTGCTTCCAGTGAGGATCCTGGGAGTTTTGCCATTGATTTCAATGGGAATAGATTTGGGCCATTGCTGAGACCTTTCTAAAATTGACCCTTAAAATACAAAAGGCGCTGACAAGTTAATTTGGCCTCAGAGGTAGGCAGCCAGAACGATTAGAGTGATTCATTTAAAAGACAATATTAAAATAATTGACTACACGTTGGCTGCACGGATGTTTGGCTAGATAATTGCTTAAACATCAGTTATCTGCAGATAGCACCAAAAACTGCCCTGCTAAACACTGCTCGGGAGGTCTAAGGGAGGAACATCAGGAGGAAAAAAACCACTGAGCAAAATACAGCCTGAAATTCAAAGTCCTTTCCCAGAATGAAGGTCAGCTGAGGACTACTCTTCAAAAAGAAGTTCTAGGTCTTAAAATACAGGGAACACAGCATGGGAGATTATAATACAGCAGTGTCAAATTGGACTCTTTTATTCTGGTCTCACTTATTCAATATAAATTAATGGGATACATTCTAACTCCTGTTCACAAATATGTATTTTGATGATTGACAGCAAGCATTTCTCATCCTGGATGCAAAGCAGTAATTTTACACTGTTTTGCATCTTTCTGAGTGTTCATACTTCTCTAAATCCCTGCTGTTGTTCTGTCATGGTAAGAGTTTAAGAAGACATCGGGGGCTCAGTTTCTTTTATGAAGTCGTGAGATCTGGGGACAGGATTGTGCAAAGACACCCCCAAGTCTCAATGAGCACTTGATTGGTAGCTCTGTTGCTGTTCACAGGTAGAGAATATTGGACTGATCTCTGGCAAGTTTCCTCTAAAGAGATAATACCCTTCATAGAAAACAACTAGGTATGATTTGTCAGTGCAACTGGAAACACTGTTTAGGAGACTCCGAAGGCACATGTTTAATTTAGCTTTTATCTGGGGTTTGCTAATGGACACTTTGTTAAATGTGGCATTTTGCGTTTCACTGCAAACTATTCTGTGTTGCTGGAAACTTTTCAGAGCAGGTTGTCATTAATGCCCACCAGTATGAAAGGGCTCTGCAGAAAATATTCCTCCTCCTGACACGAGATGAATGATGTAAAATTATGTCAGATACTGGTTTTGTCAAACTCATCCTGCAGAGGTTATTTGAGGGCACCAGAGTGTAAATTCTGGGGTTTCATTAAGAGCCAGACTAGGGTGGTATGATACTGAAACACTGAAATTTATTAAATCTAAGTCAAAGGGAATTTCAGATGTCTTCTTCCTCAGATATCTACTTTTGGTTTATTATATATCCTTATTTGATGTGTTACATATTTCATATCCTCACCAACCCAAATACAGTGAAATTTGCAATGCAAAGAAGGTCACTGTGTTACTACAAATGAAAAAATCACTACTGCATTTGTTAGCCTTAATCTATGATCTCATCTACAAAATATTTTATTCATAAATGTGTATCTGCAAATCTAAAGGTAGCATCTACGTAAATATGATATAGAAATATCAGAGGATGAAGAGGTGAATAGATTTTTTTTTCATTGATGTTTTGAATTAAAAAAACATTTTTGAATCAAGTCTTATAAATGTCTTAGCAGTGAGGTGAGCAACAAATTTAGTGGGTTTGATGTATTTCAGTGGAGATGCAGCAAGTGTGGGTATGAGGAAGGAGGCATCCGATTATGATTCAGTATCGCTATCCTCAAGGACTCAAAGATTTTGATTTCACACTAAAAAAAAATAAATATTTGCTAGCTACCTGTCTGAAAATGAATAAAAAGCAGAGAATGTTAGTTACCTAATGGGTTTTGACACTTCAGTGGTACATTCAACATCACCCATCATTTTTCTGCGCTATTAACCAGGTACCAATATCCTTTCCTAAGGATACACTAGCTCCATTCTCCAGGCTCCAAGACTGCTATGCTTTTTGCATATGTTCAGAATGCACACAGAGAATGCATTTATCAAAAATAATTAATGTTTTTATAGCCAACACTGATTGCTGCAGCATCACGTTTCGGCACTGGTGTATATAATTGCAAATCATTTCCTAGAGGTGTCATGCAAAAGCAAAGGACGCCTTTTGGAGTAGTCTAGTACCCATGGAATATAAGATTAATGCTTGTATAGTACAAGAATACATGTAAAGACTCACTATCTGGTTGTTTTTTCTAACCTTGTTGATGTCGTGAATATCAATTTGTACGTATTTTTTTGGAGATAATTTAACACTCCATTTAGTCATCCTCGGTAATGCAAATCATATCAATTCTACTGCCAGACTACAAGGTGATCTCCATTGTATCCCTTGGAAATGAGAGATCCATTTTTCTTCATTTGTTCTTATTAAAAGAAAAATCTTCCTTTTTAAGCCTTTTGATAAGAAACAATTGAGAATTCCAGGAATTTCAATCAGGGAGCAAAGTTGTAAGCCTACAAACTATTACACTTTACTCCTCAGGTTTTTTTCTGCCTCCTTTCCCTCCTTCCCTCTCAGCCTATTTGCATAACATGATTAAGAGAGCAACAATAATTATAGCAGCACCCAAGGAACATGCAGAGTATTGCAGACTCTCTAGGAAGCAGCAGTGCTGCCCTGCACCTTTGCAAAATGTGTGAAGGAGCATCTGGTGTCTTGGCCAACTCCTGGGTCTACCTAAAATGTCCCAAAGTCTCCTCTTCATGGTACTGAGAGTCACATGGGGGTGTCTCTCTGCCACCCTCCGTGGAGCTGCCCAATCTCTCACATCATCATCAAAACCAACAAAGGCATTGATCTTCTCCAAGGCAGCGTGGTCACACCGGTGTTTCGTTCTTCTGAACCATAGTTTGTGTTAATACAAAGCCATAAGGTATCAAACACTAAGGGGAATGTTTTTTCAAGTAGAAATCGATAGGAAGATGTTAAGAAGCTACGTGGAACATTTGTTCTTTTAGTTTGCTTGGGTTTGTAATTCTTACCATGTGCTTTTTAATACTTGGGATTCTTGCTGAAAACATTAGTTGCAGATAGTTTGTTGATTTCTGTGTATTCGGTTCACAGTTCAGGTTTGCCCCACCATTAAAGGCTACCAATGCACGTGATATCTTAGAATGAGGATATTCAATATGGATTTTCAATATTATATTATACCTCTGCTAACAGGGATCAGTTAATTCAGCAAAGACCATTGCTCAAAGCCTCCAAGGTCCTGTCCATCTCCATGACACAGGAGGTGTCAGGGCAGGGCTCACTAAACAAAGGACCAGAATAAACTCCTGCTGCCTTACAGACCTGCAGTGGGGCAACAGCATGCATTGATTAGTGTCTTCCCATCCTTCCCAATATACACCTCTTCATATCAAAGGGGCAAAAAAGTATTTTCTGTTTATTTTTATTTTCATGGCATGAATACAAAAATGAGAGTTGAATATGTGCTGTAAATGAGGAAAGAGCTCAAATATTTGTATCTTTATGGTATGCATCTGATAGAAATGGATTCAACATTTTAGAGAAGGGAAGAAGTCATGTGCAAGAGAAAACAGGGTGTTCTTTTCCTATTGTAAGGGTCTGGGTGCCAGAAGAAGTGCAAAGCCATTTGACTCTGCCTTCAAGTAAAATACAGATGAAGGGTTTTTTTCTTTTAGAAAAGATTATCTATTTTAGTTGATCTGGGATAAGCTTACACCCAGATACAGGTTAAGAACTGACACATGTGATACCTGATATCTGTGTTCCTGCCTGGCACACAATGCGACTTGTTGAAAAGCGGAGAGGTACTGGAAACAGCTATGAAAAGAAATACATAAAATTCAAAAAGTAAACAGAGCATGTCAGAGCTTAGTAACTAAATGCAAAAAAAAAATCTTCCTATGTTTCTGCAGGAAGGCCTGGAGGAGCTGGACTCCTGGGGACCATCGAAAATATCTTCCATCCTGCAGAGCCTGGTTGGGTTGGTGGCGCAAGCTGGGGTGGTCCAGGCTGCAGGGACCTCCCTGGGCTCTTGAGTAATGCTCCAGGGCTGTAGGGGAGAGAAAAGCAGGACCAAAGACCTATTGCATAAAGCATAATGGATTATTGGCTTCTTAAGGTGAATAGTGGGTTTCTTTTTCCATTTATTTTTTGTTAGTTTTGTTGGGGCTTTTTTTCTACTTTAGTGATTTGCTAGTGGAGTACTATCGCATAAAGACAGGTCAGTTGAGTCTGCTGAATGAAATGCTTACAATGGGAAATTGGCTTTCCTGGAGAACGAATGTCCTTTGATTCTTGCACAAGTATCTTGCTGAGAAATTCATTGTGAAGAGCTGTACATCCAATTGTTTCCCTTTGAAGTGAGCGAAGGTTTATGGGGACTTAGACCTGGAAGCACATATCTGCCTGAGAAAGGGAGTGTGCAGAGAGGGGGGCAAGCTGCTGTCTCCCCACCTCCCCTCTCCTGCAAGTCAATATTTTCTGTATGTAAAGGAGAATGCCTTGCCAGGGCTTCACATGAACCAGTATGTGGAAGAGTATTTATTAATAAATTGTGTACTGACGTATTAGCTGAAATCAGTTCCTTGGGCAATTTCTAGGGGGGTTAATTTGAGGACAACTTTGTCACAAATCTTCAGCGGAAATCTTTTGCTTTTATAAAATAACAGTGCTGGTGAATTCTGATTTCACTCAGGAGAAAATGGCTGAGAAATTTTCACTCTAGAGGAAGCTATACAGAAAAAAAATCTTGTTTCCATGGTTTAAAAGCTATAATTATTTTAAATGCTTAATGGTAGGTCAATATCTGTATTGGTGATGGTTCACTTCTCTTCACCCTGTAAATTTATTCTATTAGTACATGTGTGTGAGTGTGTGCATTTATGTATGTGTAAAATACATATGGTACGGAAAATATATATATTTATCCATTAGCAGTTACTTGTTCTTCTGTCTTTTCAAATGTCTTGCTACCAGCTGCCTGTACCAAAGGAAGTAAACAGCTGAAACATTGCAGCAGCCTAATTTTATGTTTGTTTATCGGGCACTGCTGCCTTGCTCTATATTTTCCTTAAAGAGTTTATTGTCCACTAGGGCTCTTTTAAGTGGAGATTTGATTATTGGGGACCTTAAAAGTGATGAAACTTAAATGCAAATCCATTTACCTTTTCTTCCATGCAGTATATTCTACTATTTGCACTCTGAAATGCAGGAGATAACAGTTATGGTACCCTATTTTTTTAATCTAGTGTTCATTCTTTTGTGCTAACTTTCTTATATTTATTGTTTCCAAATAAAATGCAAATTGCAGAATGCAGAAATCACCAGAAGGTGAACGGTTGCTCCAGGTAGAGCAGGATTTAACGTGCTTGGTCAGTGCTGTGCTGGTAATGTTACTTTCATTTTGTCTTTGTTAGAGGGCCTATTTCTGAAAAATGGTGATGTTCCTGGATTTGAAAGCACAGCTATGGGAGAGGAGGTGCTCGTAGGAAAAAGCAAAGATGGGTGTGAAATACCAAGGTGGGAAATATATTTCTTCTTCAGATCAGCAGAGTAACAAATGTGTTTCTCGTCTCTCTTTTGACTCTTCATGACTAATTTCTACAATTAGAAATAAACACTGCATCCTCAAGAAGAGATTCAGTTCTTGATTCAGAAATGCCTTTAAGAGCCTGTACCTAGCTCTAAGCACGTGCTTAGTTCCAAGCTCACCCTCACCACCTCTGGGAAAATGGCAAGCCACCCTATTTTGACTGATGGCAGAAATAATCATTCTGTGATGCTCAGTTTTTCTGGAAAAAAACTTGTACCCATCTGAGGGATTTACATAATCAATTCCTAGGGCCATCTTTTCAGTTCTAACAACACCAGTTAGGAAAAAGTACGCCAGTAGCAGAGCTTATCTGTGTTGGTGGTGCTTGGTGGGCCCATTCGCATAGAGGGTGGTCTTCAGAGTCAGGCAAGATGAGCAGGTAGATAACAACATCTGCTCAGCTCTTTTTAGGTGTGTTTTGCAAATGGTTTCCCGTTGCTTGTATCACCTCCATGGTACTTTTAAAAATGAGCCTCATCACAGGCAACCTTTTTGTGTGGTCATGGGAATATGCTGAGGCAAGCAAAACACTGTATATCTACCCAAAGTGCCATTCTTTTCATACCAGGTAGCTGCAAGTGTAGAGTTGATGCTTCATAAAATTCTGACATCCTGGAAAGGGAGTCCTAGATCTGTTTTATACGCTGTAGTAAAGGTGATCTTTGGAAATTGTTTGTTGAATAACTCCACAGTCTGCTGTACATCATTTTTATTGATGATAAAGAAGATGTCATCAGTATGGCTTGCCTCAGAGAGGAAGGTGGCGAGATATTGAGTTGGCTGAAAACGTTACATTCTGGGTTAAAGACTTCAGTGGCTATTGTGAAAAGAAAATGTTCCCACTGGTACTCATGGATGTATCGGCTGCAAAGTTTATCAACGTCCCCCAGTGCGGTACACGCCAGCGGCACATAACTCTGCAACTTCCAGGAGGTTCTCTGCTCTTGTATTAGGGCTTCGTATTTTTCAGTGCCATTTGGTGGTAGTTTGCTGTGAACTACTGACTTCTGTTAGCACTCCAGCCAGGGGGACGGACACGTGCAGGTCTTTAACCTTCAAGCTCAGAACTGTGCTCCTGCCTACTAAATATGGGTAGGGTGGTTTTATGATAGCTGCAAATTGTAGACTATTAGGGGAGAATGATTGGTTTTATGAGTGAAGCAGGGTCTCTCTCATCTACTGTATATGCTGGTTCATAAAGGGGTCACCTACCTTGTGTGGGATTTACGTGGGCAACTGCCTGCTGTGCTACTGAATGCAGAAAACCATTACAGGATATTATGAGAAGCAGTTTACAGATTAAATTGTAAAGCATAAAACTCTACTACTAACTAGAGTGTTTTGCAGATTGTCTCTCCTAAATAATCTGGTGTCCACTGAAATCACGTAAAACAATTAAAAGCAAATCATTGTCAAGACAAACACCTTCCTTCTCCCTCAAATAAGTCTTTAAGTCTCTTTAAAGAGCTTATTCTTCTGGAGTTTTCTATTTTCAGAAGAAAAGTATTCTTTTAACCCTGGGCATAATTGATATACATACGTACCAGATTTGTCATGTTCCTATAGGTCTCTGGGGTTATAATCTAAATACCAAGTCTTGAACACAGGTGGTTTATGCTTGTGATACAAACTGTAAGGCAAGATCATCTGCAAGTATGAAAACAAGGATTTAATGACTTCGCAGATCACCATTCTGTCTTATTATTTAGTACTTGGGCTCATAAATCCAATTCCTGTCTAGCCTAGACAGTCTTGTATGTACTTTAAAATCCTATACATTTTCTACCTTCGCATATTATGCGATAAAGGTGTCCCTGAGCCTTTTAGAAGCTCTTGTTAGAGGGCAGCTGCCATAACCTCACTTCTAACACATCTCAGCTATTTTCATCTTTTCCTTTGGGTAACTCTGGAAAGAGAGTGTACTTGAATCTTGAGAGCCCACAGCATTTGTCATACCTGCATTTCATTTAATACCTAGTACTTTCTCAAGACATTTGCTTTCAGAGGCGTTTTCCTCCTATTTGCAGTTTTGATGGATTTTCAGCTTTTCCCATCCATTACTGAAAATGGGAATTAACCTTGAGTTTGAAGATTCATCGTCTGGTCATTACAATACCCACAGCTTAGAGATCAGTCTTGTGTGAGCAGGTGAAGGCAGCTCTTGCATCCCAATTCATGGCAGCATTTTCCTGTACCTGTTGCCACTGGCTGCCAAAATAGGTTGATTGACATGTTCCCTGTATGTCTTTTCCTCCCAACATAAAGACCCGTTTGGGCATAACTTTTGTGAGATTTGGGGTTTCTTAGTGCTGTCTGTTTTGCCAAAAGTCTTTCAGTCTTTCCTTGGATATTGGCTGTGCCATGGCCATGAGTAAATAGTGAACTGCAGTTATACCACACAGTGTCTTTCCAGATCAGTTCCTAGAACGAGCCTGAGCACAAATACATCCTCTAACTTTTCTCAATACTTTGCACAAAGAAGGCTGGTATTTCTTCCTGCTCAAATCCTGGCTGCCGATGCCCACCACGTCAGAAGCCTAGAGATGACAAAGGAAGCTTCTGCTGTCAGTATTCAAAACCTTGTTTGATTCAAAATTTTAAAATGAGCAAAAAAATCCCATTTCTAAAATCTGGAGAAGCAGCAATTACCACTTGTGTGGGACATCAGCAATTTCTTGCAACCCATTATGTGAGAGCCCTGGCTAGACAGCAGTCTCCAACAATGGGAATTATCACCATGGTGGGAAGAAAGGATGTCCCATGTCAGCATAGCACAAGATTTCCCCAAGCCACGGATGGACCTGAGGCAATTGAAGGGATTCGGACTGGGCAGAGCTGCCACAGAAAGCTGCCCACTGCTGTCAGCAGCCATTAGACACATTAAAAAGTTGAAAAGTTATGGCAGTGCTTAGTAAATCCCAGGTTATTTTCTTGGTGTATTAAGAAACCTGTGTGTCAGATTTTATATTGGTGCCTGCACCAAAAGCCTGTTTAATGTTGCTGCACACAAAGCAGTGATATTCTGTATTTAATAAATGTGTGTGCATGTGAGTATTGATGTATGGCACTCGGTGGTGCGAGGAGCAGCCTTTTTTTGCAAATGAGGCCACCTGTTCCTCCTTCCCCGATCTGACAGGTTTTAGTCTCTTCACTGCAAGTGGGCGGACAGTTGGATTTGATTTACTGGATACTCTTCTCTAGTGTGATTGTAGCATAATTATATCAATAATCAGCTACGTTTGTGGTCAAAATGTTCCCCGGCATACAGACACACACACACAGAGCCCAGATCATAACAAATTTTAAAAATGCATCCCATTTTTTGCTCAGAACGGTTAGGTTATGTGATAAATACAGATTGATTTTTAAAGGTTTGTATCTGTTAATCAACCAAGTGTGTGTGGTACACGATAAAATTTACAGTTATGCTTTTAGGTATTTTATCAGGTAAGATTGGTCCTTGTTAGAGAAGGGAAGAAAATCGGATAATTGATTTATTTTAATTTTTTTCTTATTTTGATTAGTAGGTTTACCTGGAAAATGGGAAGGAGACTAAAACCAGGGAGTGGGAGACAGGCTACACAGGCAAAGAATGTACATTTTTCCAGCAAAAAGACTGATCAAAAGTCATTTTGGAGAATACACAGTTTATCACTTGTCTGAAAACAAGAATTATTCTATTTGTTTAGTCTTCAGCTGGTTTTGTTATTTTGGAGCTTAAAAGAAGTATAAATAATTAGAAACACCATTTCACTTTTTAGAAGATATTTTTTAAGTCGACTTTTTTAGACAGAGTTTAGATTTGGGCTTATTATTTTTAAATAGTTGCTATGTTTGGTGCACATTCATGAATTATCAACTGATTAAGTATTTTACTGTCCTTATTCCAAGCACTTAGCCAAGCTTTAAGACACACACATAGCAGCTTGCCATCAACATCCATGCAACATGTGTCTTTGAAACTATACTTACAGACAATACAAGTGGTTAATGCATTGGGAATTGAGAGGAATTTGGGATGGGTGTGTGCTAGAGGAGTTATACCCTTGATATGGGCAAAAAAGCAGATATGAGGATGTGCTAGGATCCACAGCTGGTGAGGCAGGGGTGTTACCCTGCAGCCAGTGACACCATGAACTAGCATTCAGAGATTTTTCTGTACTTCTTTCCACATCACTTCAGCTGCTCAAAAAAAAGTAGCTTGTGAACGAAGGTGAGGATGAGCGGTGGCTCCCATAGAAGCCGGTATGCAGGGATAACCTGGCGTGGTCACCCACGGAGCCAGCCCTTCTCGTGGTGCAGACATGGCAGGACCTGCCAGCAGAAAATTTCCTACCTTCTCTGCATGCTCAGCTTTGGGTGAACACCTTTGAACCTCCAGCAATGTTCATACAAAACTCTTCTGTTGAATTTTTTTTTCCTCTCCACCAAAAAAAGCCATTCCTATTAAATGTTTGAATACTTAAAGCAAGACATCCCCACTGCCCTCACTGTTCTGGATAAATTGTAGGTCCCATCCTCCGCCACAGGCATGAAGTTAAACAGACTCTCCCCAACTTGCACATATATTGTAAGTTCATCAGGACTGACAGTTTCTCAGCGTTTATAATATTTCTTTTTCTATCCAGCTGCTACTAAATCTCATTACCACAAAGCACCCCTTGCAGTCATGATGTTTTATGGTGACCAAGCTGGGCTGAGCCACGTGTGCAGACGCCAGAGGTTGCCTCACTGCTCGCTGTGATGCACACCAGTCCACAAGACCAGGACAGGCCAGTGGCCATTTCATTTTTGACAGCTTCAGAAAAAGAGAGTCTCTCAACCTTTATTAATTGTTGTAGCAAAAGCTCCCTCTGCCTTCAGCTCTGCAGTTCTCTCTGCAAGGAAATGCCAGCCAGCAGGGCAGGGAATGTCTCACTAAAAAAGTCTTTGTGAGCCTCCTTGGCTCACTCCTACAGCCTGGCAGATCTGGAGCTAAGGCAAGTGATGATTGTTTTGATTTGGGGGGGCTAAAATGAATGGCCTGATGTTAAAACGAGCAGAAATAAGTAACAAGGAACAACGCTGCTGGTTTAAATGTCTGGCTGAAGCCGAGGTAACGGAAGATGCTCCACAGCACATTGTGGCTTTGCCTTGTCCTGTAGTGGGAAAGGTGTGGAAAATCAGTCCTGAACAAATTTCCCTGCACAGTGGCTGAGGCTTGAAAGTATTTAGTACAGAAAATAAGACCTAGCTAGCTAGAGTTTCTACTGTCTTTCTACCCTCTTCTCCCAACCCTCGTCGCTCCCGCATGATGGGTGATATCCCAAAATATCTCCCTTAGTGAGGTGATGCCATCGATGTCTGTGACACTTCTGAGGCTTGTGGCGTCTCCACATGGAACATCTCCAGTAAATGAGGCAGGAGTAGGATAGTTTGCCAAAGCGGAAAACCTAATTTTATTGTTGGCTACACTGAAACCTGGATATTATAAAAGTTTGCGTTTTGCCTTTGTGTTTTTCCACTTGCAGGTAATTGTGTGTTGTGCATCACAGTCCACCAGCAAACACCACTAGTAATAACAAATCTGACACCTGTAATTAACGTCCTTATTTGTATCATCTGGTATGTGATCACATATTGGATAGGACAGAGGAATAGTTCATCAGAGCAGTAGAAAAAGTTAGTTTCTTTATTTACATGATGGAGGGAAAGGGTACAGAAGAAACTTGGCAGGTAGGAATTCCTAATATCTTGCTCAGAAGTGATCTTAAAGATGACACTTCATTAATAAAATACAAACCCATTTCTAGCCAATTTTCTGTAATTTGTGTATTCTTAAATAGGCCAAACAAAAATTACAGTATTTGTTTTCATTTTTGAACAGAAAGGTTAAAAAAAAAATTCATCTCAAAAATAACCACAAGAATTTTTTACCACAAAAAAATTTTTTGCCACAAGGAAAATTCCTCAAGATCCTAAAAACATCTGGAAATAAAATGCATTGTGAAGGACAGTAGTTCAAATAAGCTCAGCTCTCATTACATATAAAAAGCTAGAAATTGTTTACAGAGACAGATTTGTTGGCCTCAAAATTGCATTTCTGGTGGTGAGGGGAACCAAACTTCAACAGTCTAGTTATGAGTCAAACCTTCAGTTAGTGTTTTGTTATCCTAAAAAATAATGGAAACATATAGGAAAGCTGGAAAGTATTCAGTTTGTGCATGCATATTTGTGGTTTACGTTGGGCATTTTAATAGCGGTAGGTCTTTATCTTTACAGTTCCTATTTGAGTAGAGATTGAACTAGACCATCGGCTTCTTCATGCTGTGAAAAAGGAGTGCAGTAGCATTTTATTGGTGAAACGTGTACATTCAAAGCAGAGCATGGCATTTATAATTGCTTGGGAACTTGGTTTGATCATTTTCTCCCAGATAATATTTGTATTGCTCTTGTGTGGCCCTCTTGTTGTCTCCTTCCTTTGACTGTGATTTTATCTCCTCGCCAAACAAATTATTTTATCTCTTTTTATGAACCTGTGCCAGACAATTTATTTATTAAGATAATTGGTTGAGGGAAAGGAAAAGCAGGAGATTTCCTTTCCAGACAATTGAACTTTGGTTAAAATTAAATGAACAGGCTTCTTTATGATTCTTCTTCTGTGTGAGCTGGAGGTGGGCATCAATTCTTGTCCCTTCCAGCCTTGCTCTTGCACGTGTCACCCTCTCTTGTGCAACTCAACTGATGCACTGCAGGGTGCTCCTCTGGGAAGAAGTGAGTGTCTGCAATGGAAGTGGATGGACGCTGGGGATGGTTAAACTACAAGGTTACACTGGGACTATGGTCCATGACTTCATTTGAACGTAGCAGGAATAAATGAATGGCTAAAAGTGTTTGCTTCACTTCTCATAAGGAAGGATAACTGTAGCCTCCACCTCCAGAAATTCATCCTTCACTGATGACTTCTGCTGGATATGACTGATTACATCCAACATGCAAATTGTGAGGCATTGGAGAGCTGTAGTTTTTTTTAAAAAAAATAAAGGCAAATTCTTCCATGTTTTCCTATGTGGTACCATTTAGAAGCATGATTTCTTCACCAGCCACCATTTCTTCAATGCCACTCTCTGGCATTGATGTCCACATGATATAGTCAAGCCTAAAACAAGAACTCATGGAGCCATAGAATGCACTGGGTTGGAAGGGACCTTTAGATGTTATCTGGATGATGCCCAGATGGCGCAACCTGAATTTTTCCTGAGGCACGGACAACTTGACAAGCCGCAGCAGCAGTGCAGGAGGAAACCAAGGCCACAGCACCTCCATTTGTGCTGCATTCAGGATGCATTCAGAGATCCATATATAAATGGTATAAGTCATCAGTTCAGGTTATGCAGCTGGGAAGGCAAGTTGGGATTTGGGGGAAAACAATGGCAAGAAGGAGGTAGCAAAATTAAGAGTGTGGTTCCTGGGTTTCTGTAATGCCCATCAGCAAACTGATAAGTAGCAGGAGAAAACCAAGAAACACCAAGGAGTGCGTGTCCGTACAGGATCCATTTCTTACCACTGTAGCAGCTGATCTAGCAGAAGCTGGTACCTCTCATTTCTCCTTTGTCTCTCTGGCAAGAAAATGTGGGTGTTAGCTGGGCTGAATCGCTGTGTCCTCCTCTCACTTCAGTGGCAGCCATCGTGTGACGTTGGCCTCTGACGGCTAAACGCAGGTGAGAACCAGACTGGCATTTAGCAGATGTTGGGTCCAAAACCTCTAAGAGCTGCTGACTACTTCAGAATTTAAGTTTCTCTTCATAGACATATTGACAGATCCAGCACCAACCTAGCAATCTTCCTGACCAAGAAATAGATTATACAGAAAAAAAATAAAAAAGAAAAAGTTCTTTACTGATAAATTAAACCAGTTTTCCAAGTGATTTTGGCAAAAGATATATGAGGATTTTTATACATTGCTGTTACATCAGTTAGTGTGATTTTTTTTTTTTTTTTCATTTTTTTTTCCTTCACACTTCTACATGTCAGAGCTGGGCTAGCAAAAATTCAAATATAGACCAAGCTTAAGCATGCAAGTTGTGTTTTACCATTACTCCTCAGACTGCAAGTGTGGCACGTACGAGAACGCTTCACTTCCATGCATAGCAGTTGAAATGAAACAGCCGTTTACTTTCCATGCACAAAAGTGGTAATAGCGTCCAGAGAAAGGAGATGACAATTTATTTTCAACACCAGTCATTGCAGCGTGGTTATAGCAGAGTTAGGACTGGTCCACGGCTGTGCTGCAGCCAGCAGGTTTTAGAGCCGTAATGTTGCTGCTGGTGTCTGAGCCATGTAGCAAAGTGATTAAATGGAGCCATAAGCTTACTCCTCACTGTTTAGCACTCTTAATGAGTCAGATCTTGAGTTCTTTGATTAGTCTTGAGTCAGGCAAAGCTTTTGCTGAGCTCTGCTGGAGCTTTGTCAAAACTTCAGGATATTGCTCATAAGGATTTTCCTTTTCTCTCCATCTCTGCCTGCTGTAACATACCGTCCTGGAACGCTCACCATCCACCCCACCTTCACCATCCCTGCTCAGCTCTCGCTGCTGCTAGGAAACTCATCAGCTTTAACTCCACCCTTTCAGCTAGTGAGAAAAAAAGCAAGAAAAAAGGGAAAGGAAACTATCTGTCAGATCATCTTTGGGAGCCCTGGGGCATTTTGCCTGTGGTTTGTGATGTTTTTCTCCTTGTCCTGAAGGTGCTTTGGGCAGGGATTCGGTCTGCCCTCCCGGTCCACCCCACAGGGACATGCTCAGAGTAAGGAGCAATATAAATTCCAGCTGGCATCCAGCCTCAGGAGGGATGTCCAAGGCCTTTTGGTTTGTTGCTAAATCAGCTGCAGCCTTAAACCCCAGCAAAGAGGCTCATTCCAGACAGGCGCTGGGAGAAGTCTCAGAGCAATTCAAGTTGAAACGGCAACGCTGTTAAAGCAGCCACTCTGTGCATCAGTTCAAGTAACGTGCACTTTAAAAATGCATCAAATAGATAAAAAATAGATTTCAGTGACTTCATGCTTTTGTTTAAGGAACTCAGGAGGGAATTAAAAATCACTAAAAAGTAAAACCAAATTCAAGTTACAAAGATATAAACCGAGGGGGAAGGTAATTGAACAGAGACCCCAAAAAGAGATTTTGTTCAAAAGTTGCAGGAATTGGAGCAGCAGGCAAAGTCCACAGGCTGCCACAGAGACGTGGGTGACCTTGGCCAAGTCTCTTTGCTGAGCATGTGTTTTGCTTGGACTGTCTCAGGTATTCAGACTGCAACCTCTTTTGGGACTGTCACTGTGGGTTCACACAGTGCCAAGCAGGAAAGGTCCTGGGTGATTCTGCGTTTCTGAGTACTTGGTAGAAAATAACTCATAAGGTCTGGGGTTAATGCAGGAAAATCAGGTATTAGAGTTGATGTGAAAAGAGACTATAGCCTGCACAGAATATGTCCGCCCAGAACCCTTCCCATCTGCAAAGAGCCCTAAGCCACAGCTAAAAAAGTCACTTCTGTAAAAAAAAATGAAATAGTTATCTTTTATAGCACACAGTTGGTTTGGACAGGATATGAAGAATATTACATCTGATTGAAAGTATAACAGCAGCAGAGGTGGGCAGGATGTAATTACTCAAATTGTAGTTTGGCCAGGACACCAAAAATATCTAGTGTAAAATGTCACCAGGTTGTCGATTCTTTTCAGTGTCCAGGACATGTATCCAACAGCTCCTGCAGACATGGCACCTCCCCCAGCGCAGTTAACTCTCCAGCAAAAGACAAATCTAATCAACTCAACTTCTCAGCCCATTTTATGCAATATTTTCTGTTTTGCTCAACAGCCTCCTTTTCCAAACTTATCTAAACCCAAACCCGTTAGTTTGCAAAAGTTGCCCAAAATAGTGTGGCTGTGGGGATCCATCACATCCTTAAATTTGTATAGCAGATATGGGTTTTAAATTCTCACTTGTTCCAGAGGACGGAAACATGCTTCTTGCATGAATTAGCCAAAAGAGATGAGTGGTCACTCATCATGCCTCACGGGTGGTGCCTAGGCTTTCATCTCCTCCCTTGGCTGTGCTGGGACGGGAAGAGTCGTCCGTTTGGGAGTTAGTTAGGAGATCTTGCTTCAGCCAAAGAACCAGTCCTGAAGCCAAGCAAAACAAAACAAAACTAAATGTTAGGTTTTTACAGCCATAGCGTGCTCTTTCCATCATATGGAAGGTGCAGGGGTAGCCTACGGTAGGTCCAAAACCCTTCTTAGCTCTCCCGGTATCATGGAGTAGTTGTGCCTCCTTTTGTCCCATAGAGAATTGGAAGACCTTCTGCAACAAGAAATTGTTTGTGAGCTGGTTTTCATGCATATAATATTTAGACAGCTTGTTCTCACTGATTTCTACTTCTGGTAAAAAGACTCTCATTAAAAGAGGAAGTGTTTGCGAGAGTAAAACGATGAGCCCTTTCGCAGAGAATTTTCTTTTTCTTTTTTGACTTTTTTTCTTCACTTGAAGTAATATGTGGCTCCATATTTGAAAGGTGCTTTTAACTGAATATAAAATTATTCTAATCCCAAAATGGTCTCTGAAGTGCCACAAAGTTGTATTTAAAATGTATGTTAATCTTTATGTCACATATGGCCTTCTTGTTTCCTGCTTTTACAATTCCTTTCAATTGTAAGAATTGTTTTTTATTTACACCTCTGTGAAAACAGAATCAATTTCCCTGTATACACTATTGCATATTCTTTGGAGAGAACATATTGATTGAAAAACCTTCTACCAGTCTTATTAATCTCAAGTAATATTGACTATGTACAGTTGTACGTACCAGTTATACATGTGGAAAGCTCACAAAATAACAATATCAATAATGTTCTGCAACAGAAACAATCATTTTATAAATAATGAATGTGCCATACAGAATTCTGCAGGTATTTGAGGCACTTTTTTACTTTTACAGGCCCTGTGTCCAACTTTGTTGATACTAATATAAATAAATAAATAAATCCGTTGCATTCAGTGCAGTTACAATCGTGCGAGAGCCAATATACCAAAGTCTTAGAGCAGTCATTTGTCAAACGAGAAAGTAGGACATGGCATAAGTACCATCTGTGGAGAGTGATTCATAAGACAAGAATGCAGCATAATCAGTTAAATAAATACTACACTTGTGTTTTGTACTCTGAATGGACCTTATTCCAGCACAAATCATAGTGCAAGGTCACGACAATTGCAGGGACACGTGGAATTTATTATTCCGATTCCTAGAACTATGAGAAATTAACTCCACCTTAAACTGGAAAAAAAGACAGAGACTTGCAACTTTCTTTCCTGCGTAAATCTGGATCTTAATTTCTGCCTGAAGCGACATGACACGAGAAGCTGGAGCAGGTCTTAACAAATCAACTGCCATGAAGATGTGAGTTTTCGGGAGAAGACATCTAGCAGCTAGTGCCAACCTGTACCTTGGCCATGCTGGGTCACCACAAGGTCCGGGTGAGCACACAACCAGCATGGGGAGGTTATCTCTCTTTGTAGGGCTAATGGGATAATTCCCTGTCACGCTGGATGAGCGGTGGTAGTGTATGAGGTTTTCTATGTAAGAGTAGCTGAAGCCTGGTCTGAGCTCTCGGGGAATAGGCAGGTTTGTTAGATGCAGGGATTTGCTGGTGCTCTTGGGAAGCTGCAGGAATGTCCCAGGCCTTGGAGGTAGAGGTGGGGGAACTCCAGGCGATGAGCTGCTGCAGGATGAAGGCACTTCTCAGGCTGGTTTCTCACCTGCCGTGGAGTGTCTGACTGCAACCTATGTGTTCAGTCCAAGAGAGGAGAAGTGGGCAAACATAAAAGCAGCGCTCAGATGTCATCTGGCAAATGAAGACTTGTAGACAGAAACATTTCACCCATGTCCTTCTTTTTCTCTCAGACTTGGATTTCGTACAGAGTCTGCTTTGTGTGTACTGTTTAGGAGAAGCCCGTGCTTTTCATGATTTTGACTCCATCCTTCAAAGCCAGAACAAAAACTAACATAATGAATTCTTTAGCAATAAGTAAGGCATTTAAACAGCTACTTTAAAAGATAGGAGATTGTTATGTTGGAAGACACCAAATATATTTTAGTTTTCCTTCACTGTACTACCATTAGAATCATCATAGGTCCGAAAGGTTACTAGCAAGATTAGTATTCAGTATCACCAAACTCTAGCAAAAAAAGACCCTACTCAAAAGGGGTCTGAAATGTCAAGTGATGAGAATGAGAAAAGAATTGGAAGGAAAAAAGTGACATAACTTGTCCCAGGGTTACAGAACGAGCAGGCAGCAGACCGAGGAATAGACTTCAGGTCCTGTGGCTGATCACAGTGATTTTTCTTCCAGATTACATGGCCTCTTGGTTATCTTTCCTACTCAGATCTGTTTCTTCACCCTTTAGCTATTGTCACATTCAAACTCAGCACTGTTTTGGACTGCAGTGGACTTGCTCCAGGAGGGAAGTTGCCCTTTAGCTGTGTCAGATCAATATCTGAAAACTGGGTGCTTTGGTTCAGTACCCTTGAGCTTCAAATTCTTGTTCCAGCAGTGCTTGGGCTGGGGTGTGCCACTTTGGACCAATTCCCTCATCATTCTGATGTGGTTAATCACGGCTAAAATGACTCAGGCACATACGTGCAAACAGGGCTGGGACCCAAGGAATATGTGGCTCCCTCTGAATTTCCAGAACTTCTTGTTCTTGCTTGTTCTAATAATAAAAAGGCAAAGCCTTTCTTTGGTGGCATTTTGGCATTTCTACTGCTGTGAATCATCGAGAGGTATGTAACAACAAGAGGAAACTTTTCAAAACTTATTGGCACTGGAAGGAAGCGAGTGTTTATTTTAGTACAGTTTGCTTACATTTTCCCCTCTCTTTTACAATTCCATTTGTAAGAGGGAATGCAAATTACTGGCATAATCTTGAACATGCAAAGAAGATGAGCTTTTAGAAACTGTATGGAATGTATAATTCTAAATCTCGACTAAAGTGCGAAACATTAAACTCAACCAAATTCTAGTATTTGGGCACTATCTGAAGGACAAAGGATGCTAAAAACATTACAAATGCACTAGCTTAATTTTTCAGTTTGTGCTGGATTAGCTTTAACATGCATTTTAATTTGTAGTTGGATTTTATCAGCTGTAGACAAAGTTTGATAATCTCTTCTTGTTTAATTAGCACAATCCTCTTAGGAGGGAGAAATGCACGGACAATAATAATTTATGTTCTACGACAATTTCATACTGACATCCTGAAATATCTTCTTTCTTTACCACATACCTACACATGGTTCTTTTAAACATCTTTGTCCTGCCTTCTCTGTAGTGCGTGTATATGGGGATGTAAGGTAGGAGGGTAAGAGAGAGAGTTTCCTCTGCGTAAAGAGCCAAGGAAATGTGTAAATAGACTGCATAAATAACAGACAGCTCCTTAGAAACCAAGAGGCACACTCTCAGAGAAGCCCAGCTCCGTTACACTCCTTGAAATGTGAATCGACTCATTAACACTGAAGATTTACTCCAGCTTTTTTTTTTCATGGATGAGGTCTGAATCTGACCTTTTGTTTCTATGTAGAACTTAGCATTTGTTGTTTTCCTGGGAGACTTGACTCTTTTCTCTGGAGTGGGTGGGCTGGTATTTCCTCCTGATACAAAGCAAGGAAACTTTCTTACAGAGTTAAGAGTTTCACCCGACAGATCCATACTTCTCACACTGACTGTTTGGGTTTGACATGTGCACGGGGCCCTTTGCACGTGGGAAGAAGAGGCTGCTCCTATGGAGATCCATGGGACACCTCTCATCAAAACCTGGAGGAGTTAACACTGAACCAGTAACCTGTACGTCTGTTTTGGAGTTAAGCTTATATCACTAGGTTCATCAGGTTAGCACGGACCTCTAGAAATGTGGGCAGTTGTAGGGGAGGGGAACACACTGAGCTGCCCCATCCCAAGAGGTGCTGGTACACAACTGAGCTCTGCAGCTCAGATGCTGAGGCAGCCTGCAGTAGAGCTTCCAGTATCTGCCAAGCGTGCTGGAGAGCAGAGGAGATGCCTTGAGCTCTCCATGCTGGCAAAGTCTTGCTGAGGCAGAGGGCAATGATCTGGTAGCTGTCCTGTCCCACTGGGCTCATCCACACAGCTAATGCAGCTGTCTCTGCTGACCACAGTCAGGCTTTGCCCTTCTGCTGGGAAGAGCTCTTCGAGTTTCATGGTGTGTAAGGGCAGTAGGAGCAAGGTTGAGTTTGCTCTATATCCCATACATAAACACACATATGACCGTAGAAACCCGACATAAATATTTTAGAGCATATTTTATACTGCAAGATTTTTTAGGTCAGATTTTAAAAGGACTGGAGTTTTTTATTTTTTTTCCGCTTATGCCTTCCTTTAACTCTGTATTTAAAAATCAAAAATCTTCCTCTCTGATTCTGGCAAGCCCTAACGGCAGATTAATGCTGTTGTAATAACTTGGGCTGTGCCTTTGGAAGGCATCAGAATACTCCTCTATTGCAGCTGTTTCCAGAAAGGTGTCTCCAGTCCCTCGCCCTCTGTGAGGCTGTTTTCCCATCCTTCCCTGCCAGTTTCCAGGCTGGAATAGATAAGCTTTGCTATGTAGCCACTGGTGACTGGAACAGCACCGTCAGAAGTATTATTTTCAGGCACGATTTCAGTAAGCTTTTCTGACCTTTAGGGGAAGTAACGGTGCCCTGACATTTATGTTGGTTTATATCCCCTGCAATCCCTTTTCAATTAAAACTCATATCTATAGGGCTCCCTCTGAGCATGACACAACCATTTATGACCAGTCCTAAATGAACTAGTTTTGAATGGACCTGACTGTGCTTTCACCTGGCTTCCAGGGCGCCCTGAACAGTAGGAATCTTCTTGATTTTGACCCTCTCTGGATGTATTATTTTGGTCATGAGAATCCCAGATCTGCCTTAGAGAAGATGTGATGTTTTCAACAGATGGCATGTGGGAATATTCAAGACTTCGGTGATGCAAAGCAAGAGGGCTGCTATCCATGTTGATGAGACCAGTGGTGTTCCCTGTGGGGAGCTCATCTCTTAATGATGTGTAAGAGTGGCTGCTGGACAGGGGAGAGGCTTGAGGGCAGCCAGCCATGGAGATGACTCCATCCTCTATCTATCAGCAGGCTGCCCTGTGTCATTGTGAGCTGCTGTATTGGAAATATTGCGAAGAAATGTACTAAATTAACTGTTAAAACCTAGTTCCCCTATATTGTCTGGTTCACACTGACGTCTCTGCTTTCTGTTCCCAGACTTTTACCTTTGAAGTAGTTTCTTTGAAAACTCATATTCTATGTGCTTAGGCTCAGTGAACTAGGATCACACTTCTTAAACTCCTCACATCTCCTGACTACTCTTTCCAGAATAAATATATGCAGATATTGTTGCATTTCCTTGCTTAATCTCAGCAGGTAACTTCACTTTAAAGTATTGTCAGGTAATTACTATCAAGCGCTTCCCATAGCAGCTTTTCTGACACAGGACACAGCTTTTCGTATGAAAATCCCCAGATGAAAGTGTGCTCAAGTATTGTTTTATCTTTAGCACTAATGCTGCATCTGGCCAAGGAAGGAAGATCTCACCCCAGGTTTGGAGGCTCCAAACCAGAGCATAATTCAGCATCTGAAGCAGGAATTTATCACTGTCCATGGGTGAACATGTGGCCAGGGGAAGGGTCTCCCATCAGGAATCTTAGCTTAAGAGACTGAAGCTTAGAAGGGAGGATTGCAGTAAAATGTGTATGATAGCAAGAGACCTCATTTCTATTTGGGGCAGAATAGAGTTTACTGACTTCTGGCATATACCAGACAAAGGACTTTGTCCCCTTTTTTTAAATTCATCTCTAGTCTGCTGCTTTCCTGGTTAAGGCAGGATATTTGCAATATTCGCCTGTTAAGGCTCCCCAGGCTGTTTCTAGGCTGCGTTTAGGCAGGTTGCTGTTGGTTTGCCTGTTTTGCTGCTGGCCATAGTAGGCAAAAGGATTTAAGTGCTTTATTCACAGAGGCGATGTGAACCTTCTGTGCAAGCCAGATAGAAAAAGCAAGAATTCTGCTTACAGTAAATCACATCCAGCATTTGCCTATCAGTAAATATTATTACTATTGTTATTTAAATATTAAGACTATCAAGCAGTGTTTTGCAATGCAAGAATTAGGAGGCACAGCTGAGTTTGACTGGACCCAAAAGAGGCAGTGCATGCATACTAATGAACTCATGGCCTTATTTGTCTCCTGACAAATGTTTTTAAAGGTAAATTAATGTTTTTTATGCCTGGTCTTTAATTAATACCATGCATCCTGCATCAGGAACTCATTCACTTTCTTTATTGTCGGTGCTATTCACAAGGAAGAGAAATTTACTGGTGCAGAAACAGTAGTCTCCAGAGCTGCAGATTACTTTGATAACAGGAATTCTTCCCTTTTTCACACCTGTGCTTGCAGCTAGGATAGTGTTTATATCCATCCGATGATCTGTATTCTAAAGATTTCTTGAATAATTAAGATTTCAAACAAAAACAGTTGCACATCCACTTTTTTTTTAATCAACACGTATCCAGGAGGCTATGCCTTTTAGCAGTGTAAACAAAGAGAATGATTGATGCTCTTTTGAAATTTAGGAGCTCTCTTAAATGCAGAGTTATCATTTTCTCAATACAGCAACTTTTCCCAATGCCCTGTGCATTTGATTTGGTTCTTCCCCCCGAAACACATTGTGCAAGTGAAGCGATGACGAGAGATGTAGTGTGGGACAGTCCTTGTCAATGCATTGCGGGTGATGCATAAAATAGACATCTACACGCCATGGGATGTAGTAAAAACTTACTGCGAGGTTGCACAAGCAGCAGCTGCACAAGTATGTGCTGTGGAAATATCTTCCCACAGCCTCCCAGTCCAGCAGGTACCAGCGAGGGGGTTTCCATGGACACTGCTGTACTACTGCATCACCCCAGCTGCTGAACCATTCTTAGGGCCTTGGATCACCAAAGCCTGTTGATGCCAAAGAGAGTTTTCACACAGATTTTAACTGGCACTATATTCAGCCCTCACTGGATAATTTCTTTGACTAATTTAGTCATTTAACATTTTCAAATTAAGTATAAATTTATTTTTTTTAAAAGGGCATGAAGAAAAAGTAAGAGAAAAAAATGGTTGGTTGTCTCCTAGCAATTTTAGAGTGTGATATTTCTGACAGTATGTGTAAGTTTCTCTGTGGACAAAAGATCTTGTGATTTATTGAATTATTTATTAATTAGAAGATTACAGCAAGACTGCTTCCCAGTAGCAAAAAAAAATATAGACCTAGAGTTAATTATAAATGCTGTGAAAGTGTATAAGAAGATTCATAATCCAGTTCACCCTTTCTTCCTGCTTCAAGTTATCTGCAAAAACACTTAAAATCTGTTGAAAAGCTTCTTCAGCAAATAGACCTTAAACTTAGGTAGATGTTGTTATGCCCATTCTTAGCCAGGTCAGGATTAGATGCATAAAATAGGATTTAAGCATTAAACCCTGTCATCATCTTGGTTGTTCTGCTCCTCCTTTGCTGGACTGAAGCTATGCGCCGCACAGAGGCTTTTGAGTTCCAGTGGCCGCCGAAGTTCTCCTGTTCATTCCCTGTGACATCTTGGCCATAATCTACTTCTTTCCTCTTTGCTTCTTAAGGACCATCTCCCTGCCTTTGAAGCACTGAGACTACGGTTCTTGATACCTGTCCTTCCAACATCTTCACTTTTATGAAATGAGAAAATCTGATTCTTACCTTTTGCTAAGAGTTTTGTTCCTATTTCCCATAGGGTTTTTTTTCCCAGCTTAATAGCCACAAGCTCTCTCTTCGTGCTTGATAATCCTTTTGATCTTCTTCACTCATTGCTCAGCAGAGTGCCATAAGGATGTTTCTACCTTTAATCTTTTTTGCTATTGATCAGTAATATTCCTGTCCGCTGCTCCTCTGTGATTCCTTTGCTGAAATTGCCACTACACCCCATCTATATTTTCACGGAGGAAGTGTCATAACATGGGCAGTACTTCAGGAGAAGATCACAGTTGTTGAAATCAGCAAAGACGTTGAGGAGAAAGGTTAGGACCAGTATTAGTCGGATGTTTTACATATTTGTACTGTAGTATTTTTTCTAGATAGGAAAAAAAATACATTTAATCCGAATTTCTGATCTTTCCGACTGTCTCTGATGCCTTTCGTTTTAAGGCACAAAGAAGGAATTCTATAAACTCTATGAGATCCTATTTCCAGTGTCTCTCACTAGAGAGAGATGTGGATGTTCGTGGATGTAATTATATCCTTTTATAAGGCAAATATGATATTTCCGAGAGTGAATCATAACAAATTCAACTCAAGATCTGAGAACACCTAGCATTGCTTCCGCTTCTGGAAGTAGGTCATTGCCAAGGGCAGATTAGCTGATGATGTTTCTAGTGATAACAGGGGTGCAAAGCAAAACTTAACCTTCTTTCCACGGTTATGTTGTCTAACAGCAATAGTAATAAAAATTATTTTAAAAAAAAGAAAAAAGCTGCAAAGACATTGAGGTTGGCATGACTCCGATATTCACAAAAGGTAAGCACTGGATGAGGGAGGAATCTTTTGCATATGTTCATTATTCTGGATGTAATTACACTTCACTGCAAAGTGCTTCACCTGCCACATTTTGTATATAGATTTTTAATCGTCTAGGACGTCAGGCGAAGGAGGAAGGAGACAGATTTCATTTCAAACATTATATGTATCAGGAGTCTTTGCAAAAGTGTAATTCAAATATGAGTCAGAATTTTGACTGCTCCAAGGGATGAACAACAATTACAGACTTTTATGAAACTAAGGTTGTAATGTATTAGTGGGACAAATGACTTTATGTTAATCTGTTAATCATTTAAAAGGCCAGAGTTTGGGGTGGTAGGTTCAGCTCACACTTTGTTACAAAGGTGTGCTCTGCTCTGCCACAGGCAAGGAGAGAGAAAAGGGGGCTCTTGGGGACCACATTTGGTCTGAGCCCTCTCAGATGGCAGGTTTATGTGTTTTGTGGGGAGACATCAGATGAGATTTTTTGGACGTTTATTCTGGTAGTGCCAGCTCCACCTGCTATGGTTGGAGGTAGTGCTGTCTGACATGCCTATATCTTAATTTTCAGGTCTTTTCTTAACTGATTAAATAAATTAAATAAAGAACTTAATGCTTGTTTGAATTCTAAGCAAGCAAGAAATGTTGCTGCTCCACTTACATGACTGAAGGTCTTGTGTTCCCAGAGGACGGAGTCTCTTCCTCACAGCCCTGTGTTAAGACTGATTTTATAACCAGAAGAAAAACTGAGCTCTTCTACTAGACCATAGGCTGCTGATGCTGAAGTGTCAGGGTTTGTGATGTATAGCAGAGTGTCACTTATATAGAGAGAAATTCTCCTCTCCACTCCTTCTATATTTATACCTTGTATCTTTGAGTTATTGCGCATTTTCCTGGCCAAGGTCTTGATTGCTTGAGGAAAGAGTAATGGGCATAAGGGAAAATTCCTGTCTGGCTTCACCCTGGAATCTGGAAAGTGGATTATTTCAAAACATCCACCCAGGCTGTGCATGAAGGAATTGAACACAGAGCTTAATCATACCATAAATTCACCTCTTAATCCCCTATGCTGCAATACTGTGAAGCTGGGAAGCCACATCACTTTTTTCCCGACCCTCTCCCCAGTGTAATGACCACTGCTGTCACTTGTGTCACCATCGGACCCAACAGCTCCTCCTGAGATCAGGGCCTTCATACCACAGACACCAGGCACGGGCTGGTCATGCCTTGAAAATTGCTACAAATGAGGCAGGTCTTGCATAACGGGAAAGCAGAGGTAGCTTGCCAAGGGCACACAAAAAACAGTGGCAAAACTTGAAACTGCTGATAGCCAGGGTAGCACCCTCGCTGATGGGTTATATCATAGCTCCATATTTTCACATAATATTGCATAATGTCAAATTCCCAGTTGTGCAAAATGTGAGAAGGCAGACTAGAGCTGGTTGTAGGTATCTGCAAGGTGGTGTTTGCCATGAAGTGTCAGCGAAGCAGAGCCAGAAATGGTTGGGAGGAAGCAGAAAGCAAACAAGAGGAGTCCGACATCCTTCCGTCCTGCTAAGTTATGGTCAACAACTTCTGATCGCACAGTTCATCTTCATTGACCTGGAGCATTGCTAGGAGTTGTGACTGGTGGTAGTTTAGGGACCACATATGAGGGGACCTGTCAGGAAGGGGCCGGAGGCAGAGGTGGTGCAGGAGCAACTCTGGATTTCTAGATCCTTCTCAGTTTGAGGAAAATCACGGGGGTTTAAGGGAGTTGTAGAGTTCATCTGGGACCCCAAAACTATAATCACATATTTACAGGCTGTCAGAGGGACTGGCGGTCCATCTGCAGCCCCATTTGATCGCTGTCAGTCCCCTGGGGATCCGCTGTGCTCCCCAGCTCCTGCTCCCCGCCCTGGCAGGCATCCCCACTGCAGGCGAGCACACGATCAGCTGTTTCACAAAGCTGGAGGGTTCGCTTTTAGCATCATTCACTGTTTCTTGAATTATTTATTGCAATTATGCTGCTGATCCACAGAAGCATTGCTGCTGTGCATATCCAGATGCCTGCAAACACGCTGCCAGGACCAGATCCTAATTTTAGCTGCCTCTGCAAAATACTCTCCTGGACTGAGGCCGTTCCTGTTCCTGTTGAACTCTACAGCTGAGCAGACTGCCGGCTTGAGGCTTGCTCCTCCGAAAGAAAGGGACCAGTGAAGGCCTAGACTTCACCTGTTCAAAATGATAAGACAGGCTTCCTTGGTGTCATTTAAAAGTACAGGGGGAAGCATAGAAACCTCTTGCATAGTCAAGAGGGCTGAGTAACGGTGAGGATCGATTGCACTAAGGACATTGCAGCTGAGCAGCTCTGCCCCATCCTTCCCCCATACATGGCAAAGCCCCGAGACTGCAAATCCTGATCAAGCCTTTGGTAGCAGGAGATTGCTGCAAATGGGGTTCTGGAGCTTTAGTAAAGTCAGAGCAGTGATATTCATGAAAACTAACCTGTCATCAGGAGATACTGTAATCCAACCTGCAGTTCCTCATCTGAATGAATTACAAAGCATACATATATACATATCAGATGAATCTATTTAGTGACAGGAATTTGCTTTTGCTTTGCTAAAATACAAGCTGGGTCAGCCTATATATAGACCTGTCTCCCATTACCTGAAATAACTAGCTGGGAAAAACAGCCACACAACATGCACCCAGGTTAGGGTTTTATTTATTTATTTAGGCAGGTCTGTGTCATTACCAGTTAAGATCTTTAGGCTGAAGGGGTTTTTTGTGTTCTTCTGATCAGTTGGCTCACAGGCCAATTTGAATAGTGGGTAGGAAAGGAGTAAATATCTGAAAAGCCACAAAATGGGGAACCAATCCTGTTTCTTCTTGCAGTCCTCTTTTCTTACCAAATTAAGCAGCTGATGTGTTATGAAGCTGTGTATGTAGGAACACACTAGGTTGTCCTAGCATGAAGGAGTTTTTGCAGTGGAATCACATCTCTATTTATTTCTGGCATTGTTATTGACACCAGTGGTAGTTTTACGTATACAACACCTCCTGGCCGAGCATCTGGGGCACAGTGCTACTTGTTTTCAGAGCAATGTAGGAGGCTGAACAACACATTCAAATCCGTGCTGCTTGTAAAAGACATAATTATTGTATGGTGTGTTTATTAATAATAGAAGTCATGGTGGGTAGCTTTCTGGCTGAACTGCTGTCAGAATCAGGATGCTCCTACCATCTCTCAGTGGGCCTTCCTATCCCAGACAGCCAAACTCTAATTAACTTTTGTCAAGTGGTTCATTGAATCTAGCAAAATGAAGTGATCTGGAGGTGCCTACAGATCTGTCAGCTGCTACCTGAAAAATTACTTTCTGTTCTCCATGAGGAAAAGGGGGGAAAAGCTACACTTGCAAATGATCAGTTCTCTAAGCATGGTGCGTCCTGGGACAAGAGGTACCCAGGAACTAAAGGGACAACTTTGGGGAATGGAGCAGAATCCAAAGTGTCAGGATTCAATAATGAAAGAACAAGAGTGGAGGAAAAAAAAAAGAAAGGTAAATCTTTCCCAAATTGCATGGCTCAGTAAGGAACATTTATGCAGAAGGTGGTAATTGCACTTCTCTTAAGATGGGAAATAATGACAAACTACTGGGACTGAAATATTTAGTGTCCATCTGAGGAAGAGTTACAAAGAAGCAGTACAGCTTTCCTGGAGTCTGCCATGCATGTATAAAGTCAAAAACCTGAATCATAAATTCTTATCTTCCTCATCTTTCCTCTCTCCCAAATTCATAGATTTTAATACAAGATGAGGCTATAATGATCGTTTTTTTCTAACTTGGAGCAGTATCTGAAGGGAGCTTATTTCCATACGAGGGTCCTGCTGTGCCTTTCCCATCCCGACAGTTTTCTCCCCACACTTGGATTTGACATTTGTCTGGGCTCTTGCAGCCCGTGGCACCCTCCGACGACACCACTGTATTCCTGTTGGCATCTGCCTGCATACACAAAATTGTAAGATTGGCACCTTTGATTGCAAGCTTGTCAGGACAGGAGGCATGTCTTCTGTTCCATGAACAGCCTAGCACATTTTTAGCACAGTAATGATAATAATCACACTCCTGAAATATATTCTCCAGGCATGAAATTGCTTTAGTGTCTAACGCAGGTCTCAGCTGCTTCAATTCATGCTTTGGATCTTGAAGACACTACAAGAAGCCCTGGGGGTAGGTTTTAACCTTAAAGATGATGGAAATACTCAATACTAACCCAACATCAAACCCACATCAGGAGACAAAGTTTCTCTGCAAAGACTCAACCCAGTAATTGTCCTCAGATCCTCCCCTTTGGGGTCCAAACGCACCCCAGCATCTGTTATTGCCTCCCTTCACCACATTTCCACATGCTTTGTTATACCTCTCCTGTATGGAGGAGGTAAGGTTTTAGATCACTCTGTCTGGACCCCAAATCTGTTTTCCAGGGAAGTGTGAGGTCTCTGCCAGCGCTGTTCCCATGCAATGGAAGCCTTCACCACCATTGCACACAAATATATTTTTGGTACTGGTAGTCTTTCAGCTGTTTACAAAGGCATGTGGTGATAGGATAAGGGGCAACGGTTTTAAACTAGAGTGGGCTAGATTTAGAATAAGCGTTAGGAAGAAGTGCTTTACTCTGAGGGTGGTGAGACACAGGAACAGGTTGTCCAGAGAAGTTGTGGGTGCCTCAGGCCTGGAAGCGTTCAGGGTTGAACGGGGCTTTGAGCAACCTGATCTAGTGGGAGGTGTCCCTGCCCATGGCAGGGAGTTGGAAAGGGATGATCTTTATAGTCCCTCCACCCTCAAACCGGTCTATGATGCTGTGTATACCTATTGAAAAAGAAAAAAACTGCACTTCTTTGTATCTGTGTGAAAGAGCAAATGTAGATTCCTTTCAACCTCGATCTTAGGAGTTCCACAAAATACACCTCTAATAGCATATGTAAAAGTGCATAATTTTACAGTGCTGAATTGTTTTGACTTTATTTCAAGCAGGGAATCTGAGCTACGATGTAGGAGTTCATGAGATCATAATATCCGAGTTATAAAATTGAGCAAGCATTATAATTATTGGTTTTGTAAGGTAAATTTGAACTAAATGCGTGTTTACATTTTAAATGTAAAGACGTGCAAGTGTTAATTACACAGTCGTTGAAGATAACCGGTAAATTTCTTAACTTAAATTCAAGGAGTAGATCTGGAAAGTCCCACTTTTGAGGCTGCCTGACAATTTGAGCTGCTGTTGACATAACCTATCTTTTGCTATATATTGTACTTTCTGGTGATAACATAATAGGCATAAATTTGATCCACTATAAGTGTAAGACTGAAGATAGAATTTAAAATCATTGGCTGTTCAGGAGGCTGTACGTGATATTTATTGTTGGCCACTTATTTCCCATAAAGCTTAGAACAAGTATTTTGACTGTAGGTGCTTTCTTCTGCTTTAGACTTTAAACACTACTTTAAGAATGATTGTCAACTTTTTAACTATTTTGCCTTGTGGAATCATAAAATTAATTTCTACAAACTGTAAACCTGTGTCATTTCCAAATTTGCAATTCACCATTCAGCTCTGAATAGTACATACAAGTTTTTAAATGAAAACATGCTTTTTACTGCCAATGCTCCATTACAACTTCTTATTTAACCTGGTTATTTCTCAGGGTGGATTTTTTTCGCCTGCCATAATAATTTCTAATTAATTGTGACTAGCTGCCACTCTGTTTTGCACAGGAGTGCCTACCCATCAGAACAACTTTTAATTTTTTCATGGGTAATCTGTATGATGAGGCTGCATTTGACATACCAGTGCAATGGAGGGATGAGGATCTCCGTATTTCTGAATCACGTGGCAACACAAACGTGATCACACTCAGATGTGTGACTGCCCCATCTGGTCTTCACCACTGTCAGAGGGAGAGCCATGAGCCCGTCCTTGGAGTTTGGAAAGCTGTTGCCTTTCAAAGCTGTGAGTTCCCCCCTCTTTGTGCATGTATCAAGTATCTGTGGAAGTCAGGCAGAGTTTGTTGCTAGAAACCAAAGATTTCCTTTTTCAGATAGCCTTTCTTCAGATGATCTCCAAGCAGTTTAGGTGCCCTCAAGTATGCAGGAATTAATGCGCCATGGAGGCAAGGTGCAGCTCCCCCTCCCCACACCAGCACTGCCATCGTCAACTCAGCCAAATCATGCTTGTCTGATGCCACAAGTCTGAGAAGAAGGAGTAACGGCTCTGAAGGTGCTGTGTCAGGCCCTGCTCCCTTGGCACGGGTGGGCAACGCAGTGCCTCACGCAGGCCCCACGGATCAGCTGCTGCTCTGAAACATCCGCGATACAAAGCTGGGAGCCGCGGGGGAAAATGAAGTACTTGTGCTGCATTATTAAAGCAAACTGATGGGTTTGCTCTTTCCCCTGTAGAAGTGGAATTCTTCATGGCGAGAAGACTCAGTAGGGTTTCTAGTAGGGTTTTGGAGGTGCCCTGTGGGCTATTCTTGGGACGTGACCTCTGCCAGCCTGCCTGGAGAGCCATGGACCACCGAGCTCCCCACTAGCATCCCTGAAGCAGGAGAGCTTGAACTGCTCAGCTTCCAGAATTAGCTCTTCTTTCATTCTTTCCTCTGTGGGGTGTTCTTGTGCTCATATTTTGGAGAGCTGGAGCATTATCCCTGTGCTGCCAGCAACCTCTGTGCCTGCAGCATGTAAATTTGTTGTCTCCAGAAGTGTTTCTAAGTTGTGGCTCAGGACTATTATCATTATTTAATGTCACTTTGCAGCAGCGTAATAGTAAAGCTTTTTATAAAATATATTATCATTCTGAACTTTGTTGTTAGCAACACAATGCAGAAATAACAGTATGCTGGGTTCAGCCATCAATATAGAGGGTATATCATCAATCAAATCCATAAAGCTTTTAAGCTGTCTTGTTTTAAATTAAGGTTTACAATGCATTACAATGGGATATTTAAAACTGTGTGCACGTTTTATCAGCTTTCTGATTAGTAGGTCCAAACACGGCAGACTTGATTCAAAGCTGACTTTTACAATTAGTTCCATTTATTTTGCAGGATGTTACCTCCATTGTACAGGAGGGAGTCAGAGTTCCATTTTCATTTCTCATCACATGCAAAATTAAATCGGAACCGGCTTTGACATTCACTGAAATCTAAACAAGGCCTGGTCAAACTTTTGAATTAAAAGTTTGCTACTGCATGAAGACTTTGGGCAGGATGTGGCATTGTGGTAGTGAGAGGAAAACATGTAAAAAGGGAGAATGTTTACAAGCGAATGCATGTCAAATGGGCAGGATGTGGCATTGTGGTAGTGAGAGGGAAACATGTAAAAAGGGAGAATGTTTACAAGTGAATGCATGTCAAGTATATGTGGTGTAAAGATCTCACATTCGTATAGATGGCAGAGAAAAAGATGGAAAGGAAAACAAGATGCAAAACAATTTCTCTGCAGTCAGACAGCCACTCAGCAGGAGAACTGTGATTACAACCAAGTCTCCTTATTTACAGTGGGTGCTCTGCACTCAGCCAGCCAAAATCTCCATTCTTTTCCTTATCGTACATGCATGCCCTGGCTGATGGCTGTGTAAGAGAAGCTCTGCTTAATTTGTAAGAGTCGATGCATCATTGTCACTGGCAGGAGAGCCTTCATCTCCAGTGGGGGAAAGTCTTAACTAATCCTGCTCCCACACCTGCTCTGGAGCTAGGCATTTAACATGGTAAGAGGTAGGCTTGATATGTAAGAATATTCTGGTTTCCAGTTTTAGGCTTCTCCAGTAAGCCTGCCAAGAAGGCAGTCCACGGGCAAAGTTTGGTGATCCATGCAAAGACAAAGAATGGAGAGGTGAAGTGGGATATAGGCGCTGTAGATGCAAATTCAATTTGGTGCTTGAAAATGGCTTTCTTCTTCCCTTTTCCATTCAAAAATTTGACAACCCTTTGGCAAGCATCTTTGGGATTCAGCAGAAGGGCTGTGGGCAAACAGGAGTGGAGAAGTAAGGAATACACAGAGGGGCTAGGATAGAAGAAGAGATCAGTGTGGAAAAATAGAGTGTACACAGATAGATGAGGTGAGCAAAGTCCTCACAGGAATGGAGTAGATCATCAGTTTTGGGTTGAATTATTACTGTACTGCCAAGTGTGACTGCTCTCTGAAATCTTGGTTGGCACTGTTAGCCTGAAAAGGATAAGTTTCTAAGTTTCAAATTCAATCCACATTATATCAATGGTTATTTGAGTCATGCCCACAATCTGCACAGCAGTAGGAGAAATCAGAAATGTAGATCAAAAGCTCAGATCAAACCTAAATATTCTCTTCACAATCTTAATAAAGGTTGCGGTCAAAGCAGGAGCTGGCTTTTAACTGTAACTATACAAAGCTGACAACTAAATGAACAGGAAATGAAAAGCCAGTTTAATTGTTGCCTGTTGTTATTGTCAAAATGACCGGCTAATTAAATATTTATTGTTTACTGGTTTCAAGCATACATTTGGCATGTTGGGATACTGTGTAATCAGTAGATCATACATTTCCCCAGAACAAAATAGCAGCTTCACAAAAGCCTGTTGTGAGGATTAGCTAGCTAATGGGCTTGACTCACCCCCCCGAGCACCCAGGGTGCAATTTGCAATTGCAGTTTTGAGTTCTCAGCTGGAAGTGCTTCATGCTCCCTTTGCATCTCCCAGCCGGTGGGGAGCAGCTCTGCGCCTCCAGCCTGGACTCCCTCGGACCCCTGCCAGCTAAAGCTGCCCATGAGCAGCAGTGATTTAGTGCAGCTGGCTCCCTCCTCCTCTCCCTTTCCTGCCCTCACCTCCTGTCTGGCCACGTTCAACTCCTGCGCTTGACAGCTCATTGACTGCCCTGAGGAACGAGGTTGTGCTTTTCTCCCCTTCCTAAAGGGAAGCTTCCCAGCAAGCAGAGACATCTGAGACTCCAGAAATCACGTTACTTTCTGCTTGGGATACAAACTATTGGCTTTTTCCATCAGCAGCTAAAAAGAGAGATCCTACAGGATCTCACACTCCTGCCAAGTCTTAGAAGAATGATGGTCCTTTGGGGTACAACAGTGGCATGTAAGAAGTGAGGGTAATGTAGAGACCTGCAAAGATACACAAAATCTTAAGACATTCCTTGTGCTCCTGGCTGCAACAGCAACTTTTCAGGAGTGGTATTTTAGAGTAGGGGAGAAAGAACATGGGCACCACACCATGGCCCAAATGAATGGCAATGGCTGGGTATCAAACCCAAGAGATGGTCCTGTGAGCCACTCGATGGATGCAATGCTGCCAGTTGCTCTGGGGAGGGGGAAATCACGCTCACAGATTGCACAGCAAAAACACGCTTCATGACAAAGTGTCTCAACAGATCCTTTTTTTCCCGATTTCCGCCCCCGGGTGACAAGGCTGGGTCTCAGCAGGCTGTCAGCCCCACCTGCACCTGCCTAACGGCAAGGAGGGAAAGGGTGATAGGGCAAAGGGAGAGCCAGACCACCCGCTCCTGTCTGGCAAATGTTGCAGGGGAAGATTGCCAAGCTATGAATGAACAAGGCTGGGGAATGCTTGTGGGCCTAGAGACATCTTTATTAGGAAGGAGGAGGAGAATCCGAGCAAGAAAAGCCAGAAGGAAGGAGAGAAAGTTTGCAAAAACAAGAGTGGGCTCATCGCAGGGAACTTCACTCAGAGCTACCCCCACTAACAATCAGTCATTTTTTAGTAACAAAATAAAACCCAAAACCGAGCAAAAGCTGGCATTTGCAATTTCTCAATTAAAATGTAATTTACACCCTGCGCTGTCTCTCACATAAAGGCATGCTTTGCTCACTCAAGTGTGAAACAATATTTACAGAAACATTTCGTGGCTTAATATGCTGCTCTGATGTTACAGCCACCTGCAAAGGCACAGACACACACCCCAGCTCTTTTGGCCAAAGGCAGGTCCAGCCTGGTACCTGGGTACCATCAGGAGTGGAATTTCTCCAGAGCTGAGCTGCCTGCCCAAGGCTCCCTTTGTGACCAAGGAATAAAAACCTACTGCTATAAAGTGCAACCCGCCCAAGGCTGTGCTAGCTGGGTAGGCAGAAATGCTCCTGAGGAGCTCTCGCTTCCTACAGCAGCTTCTGGGCCTCCACAGAGGGTGTTTATCCCTGCCAGCACCTGACTTCTTTCTGAGGACATAGGGAGCCTTGAGCATGAAATGGATTTTTACTGGGCTAGTAGGACTAAACTCATGTGGGAGCAGATGCTCCTGTAGAGAGGCCTTTTAAGGAGGAGTTGAACTGCTGAAGGATGCTTTCTTCTCCCGCAGTTAATCAAAGATGAGAAAAGATGTGCAAAGAAGAGGCTGCACTTTGATACATCATTTCTGATCCTTCTGATTTGCTTGTGAAGGTGATCTCCCTCCAGCTCAGAAGAGTTTCTGGCATGCAACACTGTTCTGGTACATACCTTTTTGGTACGAGGTCTTTCGATGTAAGGATTTAATTTCCTGTGCAGAATCACATACTCTTTGCAATAGCTTCATTAAAAGATTCAGGATATATCAGCCCTCTTTTTTTTTTTTTTTCCTTTTTCCCCAAGTTACCTAGATGCATTCAAGGGCAATGAATATGCAGTTTGTATTTAGGAAAAAAATCTGCATGCAAGTTAATGGAAATCTTATAACAAGCACCCCGCTTCCATTAATTGATTCCCTAATCTAGTGAAGCATTAGTCATATAATTAATTTTAAGCATTTAAGCAAAATGTACAATCAAAATTGCTGGCTCTGATCCGAAGCCAATCAAACCATCAGCAGCCTTGCCATTGATTTCCATGGATGAGATCCAGAGGAACTATGCACATGTTAAAATTAAACACATCCTTAATTGACTTGCTGGGGCCCGTATTTAGATCTTAAATCACCTGTGCCAAACAGGGCCCTACAAATACTTACAACAAAAGTGAGAACAAAAACGTAGTGACCTCCTGAAAAATGGGGCCTATCCCTGAGCATATAAACTTATCCAGTGCATCGTTGTGTCTTCCTGGGGGTTGGCTCATGTCCCCAGTCCATTTGCTAAATTAGAAAACTCTAGCCACTGTGACAGAGGCTGCCTCAAACAGAAAAGTATTTGGGACCAAAACCTCTGCTTAGGACCTGACTGGATCACAGGAGGTTGACCAACTCTCCTTCGCACGGTGGCAATGTGACTGCATGGCTATGGATGTCCTCAAAATCAATCACAGAAGAGTGTCACAGCAGTCGATGGGGGATTTGGGGGGAATTTGGGATGCTTTTTGTGCAGCAGAGCATGCTGGTGTATTGCTTCAGTCCTAACGTTATTATGAGAATTACGAGCACAACCCTAGGTTGAACCCACCTCTTCTTATTTTTGAGTAGTTCACATGTAGTTAATGAAAGATCTTTGCTAGGAGTACCTGGATGTGTCTTGGTCTGGGTCCAAGGGACAGCTGGGTTTCCTCAGGACCTGACTCAAAACACTTCCACCTCCTCAAGAGCCCAGGGTTGCAATGGCTGCCTAAAACATTATTCCAGACTAGAAAAACCCCAAATTAGGCGATTAAACTGGCAAAACACCTCCAGTTGTGAAGAAATGTAATAATTCCTGGTTTGGGGGCTTTTTGTTCTTTTTTCCACTACTTTTAAAATTATTATTATTATTAGAATGAATTAGCTCTACACACTCTTATCTTATTTGCAAGCCAAAGAATTATAGATAGTAATTGGATAATCTCTCAATTATCCCCAGTGACTTAATTATCATCATTAACTGTATTTATTTCACTAATTTGGAGGATTTCTTTGGGGGGTTTCATTCTCCAGGCCTATTAGTTTGACTGATATTGAGGCATGCTGGCAACAGCAAAGCAGAATTACACAATTATTTAAAAAATGATGGGTCATATCTTATGAAATACAAGGAAAAAGAAAGCTCCATTTTATTTCAGGGCTATGTCTAAAATCAGAACTGTCAGCTCAGAACTTGGTTATGTAAATGATGAAATTTCATCTCTGTTGCACTCTGAATATCCAATGAAATTTGTTGTGTTATGCTACAACAAGAAACAGCTACTGTAAATTGAAAGTCAGTGCAAAGAGCAAACATGATGCCTTAGGGAAA
>NW_009713408.1:0-56639 GCF_000703405.1 Apaloderma vittatum | reverse complement strand
TGCCATGATCAGAAATTTCGGAGGTAATGCAACTTCTTTGTCTGACTGGTGCGCTTGTATCTGAGCATAATTAAAAAGCTCTGGAAGTGAAACTAATTCCTGCAGCTTTATACTAGGAGATGGATCGCCCGACTGATGAGAACCATCTCATCCACGTAGTCTCCATAGCGATGTCAAGCACGGAGGGGGGGACTTTGAGCCCAACCTTGCTGCTGCTGAATCCCAGAGGATGGCTTGGGCTCGGCATCCAGCACTGCTAACTCAAATCTTTTGGAACACACGTGATAGCTGGTCCAGCACCGGCAAGCAATAGATGACATTTCCTGCTTCTTTCCATCCAGATTTCTGTGTGTTGTTTTCTTTTTTTTTTAAGAGCCCGAAGCAGAAAAATATAACTGTTGGAAATTGCTTTACATTAGTTGATTATCTCTGGCTAAGTTGAGAGCATTTGGCCTTGCTTATTTGAAATAATTTAACATGAGAACCCCACAGAGGGTGGCAATTTACAGGGTATCGTTTCGACTGTGGTATGTACATATTGCGAGGCAAAGGGCGGGGGAACTGCCAAACGTATTTAGATAAATCTTTGAACTGCTGCTTATTATTCCAGGCCACATCTTGTTTCAGTAGACAAAATGCTGTTAAAATCACCCATGTGCTCATATTAGAGGCAAAATCATTTGATGCTTTTTGTCTATTTAGAGCCATGGAACCTAAATTTTCAATGTAACCTGTAAGTTCATTTAAATGTGCTAGAAACCCATATATCTTCACATAGTTTACGTGAGGTGCTCTGTGGGTGGAGGGTTGTTTTTTTCGATGTTTTCTTTTTCTGCTCAAATTCTCCAGGTTATTACCTGGAGCCACAGCTCCTTACTAGCACTTACTACTGATGTGGTTTTTGCTTACGTGAAGGATTATCCTGAGTTTTGATTGTACGTGGTTTTTCATTACAATTGGTGAATTACAATACCGTTTCAGAAATCAGATATCCATTTTGTACATAAATATTGGCTTTTTGGTCTGACGTGGCAGGAGCATGCTCACACCTCTGCCAATAACTTCCTTGTATATAAGTAATTGGTTTTCTTAAGGTTATGTATTCAGATGATTGTTTGATACCAGACTGCAAATTTGTTGCCTTCAATACACATAAGACTTGGTTTTTTTCTATTAATTATCCTCTGAACTTTATTCTTTCACTCACACTAGAGCCAAAAGACCAAGATCATAGATCAAATGCCAATATCAGATGTAAACCCATGTAGGCCAATGGATTATACGAGCGGAGAATATGGGTCCATATATATTAGAGAAAGAGAGAAATAAATCTTACCTGAGCTGAGAGACTGCATTAGCTTATTGTGCTTGTAAGACTTTGAAAAACTTAATATAAATTCCTGTAGTGGATGAGCACAGGGAGCTCCAGCATTTCCTATGTGCATTTGGCAAGCTCGACCGCTACAAAGACAAGCCGCTTTGTGCTTTTATTTTTCTGCCTTGCTAAAACCAGGCAGTAAGTTTGCTCACATGGAAAAGTTAACTAGTTAAACCAGATTTCATCTCACAGAGGAGGGAGCTCAAGTGGAAGAAGCTTAATTTCTATGTAGAGCAGTGATGTTAAAATCTGATGTGGTTTAGCCAGGACATTTTTAAATCACATCTCTGGTTAACTCAGATACCTTTCCTGAGTCTCCCCTGAATAGCTTGGACACGAATTTAACCACGATTTACTCTGTTTTCACAAAACATGGGAAACAAGATGGAATTTAGGCCGGAGGCACTGGGAGGGTGCTGGGGGCACTGAAAGGGTGCCCACCCACGCAGGATCTCATCCCTTTGGCTCATTTCAATGTTTCCAGAGCAAATTTTTCCCCAAAGGCAGACCTGGAGATATCTCTGCTGAGTCTCTTGACATCCAGTTTCTCTCTCAGACCTGGAGCAATTTGATAAGGCGAGAAGCTCAGCTCTCAGTTAAGATACTTCGAGCTTTCCTCATTGCAGAGAAAAGCCTGAAGGCATGAAGTGGGGATATCTGGGAGGCTCAAAAGCTGGATAGCAAAATAAACCTCTTGCCTCAAATATTAACACACCAAGCCTTTTCTCACGATCCTGAGGAATGAGGGCAGTGTCATAATTTGGGGGAGACCTGAGCACTTGTGATTAACCATGCTGCTCATCCCTAGAGAGCTTGCTGCTGCTATATCCCACAATACAGTGGCCTCAGAGGGAAATCGGGGGTACAAAAGAGCAGGAACAAGAGTAGCATATTCTAGCCATTTCCTTGCTGTTGCTGTTACATGGGGTTACAGAACCGAAGGATTGTATTTAAATCCCCCCAAAGGTTTTCAATTTAAAAAAAAAGTAAAAATATTCAGGTTTTGTAAAGTTCACCCTTCAGTGTAATCTTCCAGTGATTTAGAAATGTAATTACAAAGCCAATTGACAGTGCCCTTTAAAATATGTCATGTAGGAAAATTAATTTTAGGATTTCTTTCCTTTTTTTCTTTAGCTTCACTGTCACATCTTTGGCTAGAGAGAAGCACTTGAAGGTCCAGTGAACCTTCCTCATAGGGCCAGGGGATAGTGGGGCAATGATACACAATCCCATCCTGTTCCTCCTCCTTGCACCTCATTTTAGCATTTTTCTATATCACAGGTCAGATGTTCTTTCTTCCTAGGACTTTCAGCCAGCACTGAACATGGAGTGGGTCTAACCTGCTTAATTTTTCAAAAGCCTTAGGCAGGGTCTGGGTGACAGTACCTAAGCACTTTGGGGTGAGAAAAAGCTCATGGCCAAGCTGGTGAGGTGTAACAGGATGGAGCCAGCGAGGAAGCTCAGGTCTCCTACAAGCACCTCCCTGCCTGTGGATGGGTCCTCGTCAGCCTTGCCTGGCTCCATGACTCAAGCAAATCCTGAATTAAGTTGCTACAATGCAAGTCGCACAAATACAGACTAATATAATTTGTCACAATTAGGGCTTGATTGGATTATTTTATTCAGGGCGATCCAGGCCAAATGGTTACAAATGACCTCTTAGCCTTAGAGCACAAAAGAGATTTGCTAAATCGAGGGTGAGACTGGAAGGAAGACAACAGGAGCGCCCGTCTCTCGTGGCCACGTGCTTCTGTCGCACAGCACCCGCAAAGGCTACGCAACCGAGACCTGCAAATGCTTGAAATCTGGGAAACTATCCAGCGCATAAAGATTTAGGAACATTCCTAACTTAGGAGGAGTATTTTAATCTCTCTGAGTATTTTCATCCCTATCAAAGTGTCATCCACACGCTTCATGCTTGGCATTCGTTTCCATTTGGCTGGAAAGACGGGAAGGGATGGGAAATGGGAATTTTGTTTGCAGCACCTTCCAGGTGTGCAGCCAGGTGAGAGGCAGCAGCGTGTGGCTGTCAGGCAGAGGGGAGAGGTCCTGCTGGAGGTGGGAATGGTTACTCACAGCACGTGGGGGCTGCCTAGTTTGGGGCTGGGTGAAAAGGGCTTTAGGCTGGGCTCCTCCAGCCTATCCCAGGAAATCATTCCACTTTGCAGGGAAAGCTGCTATAAATAGTAAAAAATGCTCATCGGGTCATGGGTGAGAATCCTCACCTCCACCCTGGCGAGTGCCCCAGCGCACATTTCCCCTTCGAACCTCCCACAGCAGAAGACACAGCCCAGCTCTTCACTTCCAACTGGGAAGCTGGTAGGAAGAGCTGCCAGTCCCCAAAACATGTGTCCATGTTGCAACCAGCATCTGAGGCCCTCAAAGCTCATTAGAGGACAGAGAGGGACTGGAGTTGGAGGCAGAGTGCGGTGCTACTGACTGTAAATAGAAGTTTAAGGCTGACAGCTTGGCTTGCTTTTTCAGCGGCCAGGGCACGAAGCATCCGCTTCACCTTGGCACTCTTCATCACTCACAAAACAAGTGTTGATAATGATGGGATGACCGCTCTGCTTTCCTCCACTTGCAAGCAGTTGGTAGTAATGATGCTCATTATGCATTCAATAGGCTATTTTACAATATGAAGTCATTTAGAAAAGGATAATTAGTCCACAGCTTGCTTTTCATTTTATTTAATTTTCTTTACTTCTGTTTGGGAAAAAAAAAAAAGTATGCAGGAATTGTGGTATTTTTGCAGCAAGTAAAACGAAGCTGTTTGATTATCTTCACTCACGAGAGATATCATAAAAATGGTGCCCCATTTTTTGCTGAATGGTTTCTTGCAACTGAGCATCCAAAAGAGCATTTTAATCTCAATGTATGCTCTGCTATTGTATCAAATTAAGAAGAGCAGGCACAGGAGGCTGCTCAGTGAAGAATCCTCTTTTCCATTAATTTGGATGTGTTAAGTGCACTTTCAGAAGCCAAAAATATTCTTGTAAAAACATGATTGTGCAATGGGATTTCTTTCTAGGGCTTCAGTCATCTACCAGCATTCATCATTGCTAAAATTAAAGCGGGGGCGAAAGAGTAGCATCTCCAATTAACAGAGGCGCAGCACTTATCTGTTTGTTTTGATTGGGTCTCTTAGTTTGATCCTATGGGATAAGCAGCCTACAGACCTACCAGAGCAGAGGATTTGGGCCTCTGGATCCCTCCTCACACTTTCAAATTCCTTTTGCTTTTCTTAGAGGAGCCCAAAACCAAAGCAGTCCCTGTTAAAAAGGCATTCAGGCACAAACTGACATTTTAGCCTATGAAATGGCAATCGTTATGCTTCGGGATGATATAAATACATTAATTCATATATTGGCAGCTGCTCTCTGCATGGCTGCAGCCCCTGTCCAGGGCCAGAGAACCCCCTGTGGATCTTAAGGTGTCGTTAAAAAGAGCTTCCTCACCCCATTTTTGTGTGATGCACTGCACAGCAAAGGCAAAGGAAGTCAAAAGGTTTTCTGGTTTTGTCAAAAGGAAATGAAATTCATATGTGTGGGGAAAAATACTTGGAACTGCACTGGTGCGTGGAAGCACTTTTAGGTGGCTGGCCTGTGTATTGAGAGCTCAAGTACGTTTTTAGGTAAGTAGTCTCTTGAGTCTCTGGCGAACCACTACGCTAGGAATTTCCTAAAGGTGATGTCTCCTGTACAGTTAGAGTCAATAAGGCACGAAAGAAATAAGATCTGAAACAGTGTAATGTATGAAATATGAATTGCACAGCAGCCTTGGTTTACAGCAAGTCCAACTGAAATGCCTGGTGCTCCCCTTCACTTTTATTTCTATTAATATTCCTCAACCAACAGCAAAGATCGATTTGAAGTAGAGAGCACAGAGAGTCATGGGAGCTTCATTAGCATGCAAATCTGAGTGAATTCATTAGCCCTGCAACTGATGCTGATGCTCCTGGAAACTAGTAAAAGAGTAAAGTCTGCAGAAGTAAATCAGGCCGTGCTAATGAGCCTGTTAATAAAGCTTTTGTAAGCCTTTTCCAGAGCCAAAGTGACAAAGCACACTGTCAACATTAAACCTCCACTACTGTGCTTTAGATGAGGGACTCATATTTATTTTTTATTATTTTTTTTTTGGTGCTGGGGAAGAAAGCAGAGGACCGTAGCAAAGGTAGAGAATGAGACAAAGGCAGTTACAATATTTCCTCATCAGAGATAAAAGTATCGTGTGGTTGCAGAAAAGAGACAGAATGACAAATGCAACTGTGCAAATAAGATCCATTTGACTGAAATCATATTTTAAAGAAAAACAGGGGACCAAATTTTTCGTAATGGGGCTTTCACCTTCCGGCTCTATGTTCTCATTTTCCCTTTGCCTTATTAAGCGTAATTTCAGGATTGTGTTTTGTTTCATCTCCTCCTAAATGCTCACAGCACCGATGCAGCGCCTGGTTGGCTGGAGCCCACTGCAGCCCACCCAGCCCCTCGCCACGTGGGGTGGTTCATGGGGAAGAGAAACTTGTGACCCACCAGCCCTGGGGCTCTGACCCCTTCACTCTAGGGTCCAGGAACACCTGTACCAGGGCAGTGTGTGGCCCTGGCCCCTCACCTGTGGGATACTGCTGGTCTAGAGCAAATCTGGTGGCATCTGACAGAGCCAGCCCCCTCCATCAGGGGCTCTGCGGTGCAGGGAAGGGCTCTGCTGGGGACAGTTTGGCCCAGCTGGGTCCATGGCTGCTGGTACAGAAGGGTAAGGGAGCTGACAGCACTTGTGTGTTAGGAGCAGCAAGTGGTCTCCAGATGCTCCACTGATTTCTCCTGGTAGAGGCAACGCTGAGGAGGGAAGCACATTACATTTAACACATTGAAAGCTGCATTTCAGTCCATTCCACTGAAATGGTGGTACAAGTCTATTCTCTGCACACTTGTTGCCACTTATGGATGCCACAGTTACAGATAGAAGGGTGGATACCGAAGGGACTGGGTGATGTTTAATCCGAACATCAATGCTTAATTTTAGTACTGAAGAATTTCCTCCTTTATCTTCCATTTTGCCAACATTTCAGGTGTTGTAGAGGTCTCTCTTCCCTGCTACTCCACCAAGGCTTGAAGTTTTCCAGGTGGGAAATGAATCGCAGTCCCCAATCCATAAGCCCTGCCAAGATCACCCAGGCACCCGCACTGAGGAGCCGCGATGCTGCTCATCCCCCTTGACCTTGTGTCCGCTTCACATGGCAGCCGCAGCCACAGAAAACGAAAAGGCTGCAGGTTCACTGGGCACCAAGGCAGAGATAAGAGGGAGGCCAGTTAGAAATCTATTTGGTTTCTTTTTGCAGCAGCCTCTTTGTGTAAAAGAGCTTGATGCAGGGGGAAACTGATTACTGCTTTCTCATCAAGTGGAAAAAGAAGTGCTTTATACACAGGCTGATGGAAAACTACTGGAATGCTTTTCAGTTTCCCTCTCTAACCTTTAGTGCTTTCTGGTGCCTTAAAGGGAACAAAACACTGGACTGGAAAAAGGAGGGAAATATATCAAAATATATTTGGAGATAATGGCAAGTAATACAATAGACAATGCAGCTGAGCAATAAAAAGAGAGGCAAGGGTAAGGCATCAAAAATACCATCAGAGAGTGGAAGGAAAGAAAGAAGATAGGGAGAAAAGGTAAAAGCAAGGAAATGAAGAAGAAAAGGCACTTGTATGATGGGGTGGCAAAGGACAAAGAGGAGATGAAAGGAAGGCAGAGCAAGAGCAGTGCAAGAAAAATGAGGAAGAGGCACTTGGTGAATGATGGAGAGAAGTCACGGGCAAGCACAAGCAGGGAGAAGAAATGGAGTGGAAAGGAAGCAAAAGGAAATGTGGTGTGGCAGTGATGCTGCTGACCTGTTTTTCTTTCCGCTGCAAGAGTGATGGCAACTGTTTGTGTTAATAACGCTAACCCTTGGCTACTCGAGGGGAGAGGGAGCCATGGCTAGCTGGTGTCAGGAAGGCTGTTTGGCTTGTGCTGTCGGTTGAGCTGCTCTGAGCCTTCTTCACAGCCTGCTTGGACTAAAAGGGGAGGGAAAGCACTAAGAGGTAAATGATGCCAAGGTCTGGATTAAGACCCATCAGTCTGACAAACTGCCTATAGATTGCACTTTTTCTTTTGGTGCTGGTAACCTGCCTACCTGCCGGAGGACATTTGGCTCACTGCCCTTCACCTCCAGATAGCTGAATTTAATTTGCTCTAATATCTGAGATCTTCCTGCCCTATTTTCACAGGTAAGTTCACCCAGGTAGTTCATCCTCCCTATAATCTCATAAGCACAGTGTCAGAATGCTTGTGCTCAGCTGCATTCCTCATAGCCTGCTGCATATTTACATTGCGCAGCGATCGCAGCACTCAACATGCCATTCCTAGGTGCGATCTCACTGCCGCCTTACATACCAGCTGCACCATCTGATTTGATTCCTCTTTCTTTTGTATTACATCGCAGCATCACATTTTCTTTTTCTTTTTTTTTTTTAATTTTCTTTTTCCTTTTTTTCTGCAGCTGCGAAAGCTTTGGGTACATTCCTATAATAACTCGTACAGCTTGATTTAGCAGATATTTGGGCTCTTTCATTCTTAGCTGCCGAATTACATTTGGTTATCAACATGCATTATATCTGCTGTCAATTAGCTGTTATCTAACACCATGAAATGACTTAACTCCTTCAGCCTGTTCAGAGATCTGTCCCCTATCAACACACCACACAGTTTGTATCAGCTTGCAAAGGTCCAGGCAATTTTGTCACACTTATTTTTTTACTGGTGCTCGTTACAGCTAAAGGTCAGTTGTGTTTCCATTGTAAGCCTAGGGATAATGGCGTGATCCAGCAAACTCTTTCTTGTGTAAAGTTAAGAGAACTATTTGCATAAAAATCCTTACTCGAGGAGTAATTTGCAGGATCGCACTTTTAAAACCTTAGCCTGAAGAGCAAGGGAAACGCTGGAACCTGGAACAGCAATTTTCCAAAGCCGTATTTTATCAGAGAAAATGATCAAAATTTAATGAGGAGAAAAAGGTACTTAATGGCTGTAGATAGTGTAATTCCAGACATAAAAATGGGATCATTCTGTGAGGTATCTTGCTGCAGCCTTTTAAATCAATGGTACTTCTGGCAGCAGCCTCAGAGGTAGCAGGGTGAAGCCCTACAAAGGTGTTGGGCAAAAGTCCTAACCCACTGCAAAATGCATGTGGTAGGTCTGTGACTTTTAGCCAGATGGACACCTCGGATGAGAGACTTTGTCCTCCATGGGATCGTGCTTGGCTGCAAAGTCCTTGCTTGACCACCTTGTATAAGCAAACGCAGTGAAACCCGTCTGCAAAGCCTGGTGGCCTTGCTATCACGGCCAAAGCTGCTCGCATCTCAGGAGGGTTTTCATCTGCAAACATTTCAAGAGTTTCACCAGCTCAGTTGTTTATAATATCAGTGACTCCCTGAGGCTCAAAGCTAGCCTTGAAAATCTGTTTACATTTTTAAATAGATGCCAAAGTGTAAACCCTGGGACGATTAAGAGAAGTTAAGTAGGCAAAGCAGCCAAAACAGAATCAAAAAAGGCCTTCAGTAAGACTTGGGTGGATCTCTTTGCATATTTTCTTGAATAGCCCACATGACAAACGTTAGCCGTCGTATCCTGGGTCATATCTGGGAAAGGCAGCGGATAGTTCTGGCCGTTGGTGAGCAAATATTAGTCCTGGACAAAGGCAATGCTTTATTTTTCCAGCGTACCAAAATTAGAGAACCCCCTAGTGCTAAATAATTTTGTTCTGCCTTACTGTGAAAATTCAATAGCCCTCCACAAGTTCTCATTTTATCCCTGTAGTGCAGTGCTCCTGTGGTTATATGTCAGCTGCAGTAGCGGTAAACATGTACACACTACTCATTTAAGAGCTTTTAAAGGACTTCTTACTGTGCCCAGAAATTACACCTGTGTTTTCTTACTTACCCATGCTGTTGTCTTTTTTTCTCAGGCTATATTAAGCCTTTTTTTTTATGCTCTTTGAAAGAGTAGGAAAGTAGAAAAACCTTTAAGTCCTGGCTTTCTCTCTAGCAAACAAGGTGTGCAGAGGGACAGAAAGAGTTAATTGCAACAGAGGGAAAATATGGGTATATTGTGGTAGGGATGGCATAAGACATCAGCCCCTCCTGAAGACACTTGACTTTTCAGGAGCTGTGTGGTGTTAGCTGAAATCCCTGGCAGCTGCAGTGCTTGACGTCCCCGAGATGGGGACCTGTGATATTCTACGTTTTCTATATCTAGAAATGATGAACGGAGACAAGAGCATGTAGTACCTGGAGGATCTGCATCAGCGAAGGGGAACATGGATGCAAGGGGGCAATGAGGCATTGGCCTCTAATAAACTTTTCCATTGTAGGAGAATCTTTCAACATTCAAGATGAAAGGAGAATAAGAGGAGATGTGGTTAATGACGTGAAATAGCATATCTAAAAGACTGATTTGCTAAAAAAAAGGTGATTCGAAATAGAAGTCCTGTTAATATCAGTGGTTAAATTCCACATCGGTCTCATTTGTCCAATATTTTAGTTGGGAATTTTCATTCAAACAATAATACAAAAATCCCAAAGAAACAAAAAAATGAATAAACTTCAACTGTTTGAATGTGTCTTTTAACACAGTCGTACTCCAGATGGCATGAAGTTGGTCTGTGAAGCTCTCTGATGCAGGACAAGACTAAAATAACTCCAACACTTGTGAAATAAAGGGCAGGTGTAGGAGATGCTTGGTACCTTCTTCCCGGTAGTGACAGAAGTGCTGACAGTGAACCTTCACTGAGTTTATCTGACCCAGCCCATCCCAGTGACTCTCCTGTAAGAGTTCCTGCATGGTACGTGGTGGTGGTGGCTACTGTCAGCTCCAGACCCACATCTCAGCAGGCTGACACCTTCCATAGAGTTTTTAATGTGTTCCTTCAATGGGGCCAAACCCAACTTTTTTCGTAATACATACCACTGGGGTATACTGTTAAGCATCTGCTGGTGCATCTCTGCTGAGAAACGAGTCTGTGTTTTTTTCTTTTCAACACATTTAAAAATAATAAAACTCTTGCTCTGGATTTCACAAATGTTAGAGCCAAACCTCGAAGGCATCCACATTAATTACACTTAAATCTTAGAAATACCTTCCAAACTCCCCCCTCCATTCAGTGCAGCTCTTGAACCTCTAACTGATGGCATCGGGAGCGATCAGCACATTGCCTCCGAAGCTCCAATCCTGCCTCTCCATTCTGCAAGTGAAATTATCTCTGTATGTCTGCACCCATAAAGTGAAGTACACTTGTGCTTCCAACTTCCGCAGAGTACCAGACAGTTAGCTGTGCAAGGGCTCCTATTAACACCTGCAGTTAGCACTGACGAAAGCGCTGTTCCCCTCTGCTCCCCAAAATGCACTTCCTTGATCGGTTTTTTTAGAAATTCCCAGTGCAGTATAATATCTCCCTGGTAGTCATGTTTCAACAGAACAGCAAAGTTAGTGAGGCATGACAGTGCTCTTTTATCTAAACCTATACTGAACATCCTTAATCAAGCTTTGATTTTTTAAAAATAATGGGTCTAATTCTCTTTTGCCTTACAGTATATTCATGCTTGTGTAATTCCATCAGGCCAAACCCTCAGCTCTTGTAAACTGGCAGAGCTCTTTCAACTTCATTTAAACCCCAGGAAGATTGGTAATAGCTGAAGATTTGGGCTGCTGATTTCCAAGCTATTCCTGATTTATGCCAGTTCAAAAGGATAATGGGTTCAAGCTTTTTTTTCTTTTTTTCTTTTTTTTGGGTCATTAGACCCATACTCTGTACCTCATTTTTGTCGAGTAATACACAAAGTACATCCAAACAACTGTTGCTTCCCTCTCCACTCGTGATGACCCTGTTATGAAGCTCATACACCCAGCAGCTGCTGAAAACATCCACCAATCTCCCTAAAGGCTCTCAGCTGGGTCAGGCCAAACTATCAGGGAAAGCTCCTCTGTACTACTACATATATTGTGGTTTTGTGTGTTCTCCAAGTTGGATGTTGTCTTCCTGTATGTGGACATAGAACGACACATAGCCATGGCTAGACTACACTGTCTCTGGAGATCTTCCAGGAGGAAAACTCATGGATGCTTCAGCACATCTCTGCCACAGCCCAACAGAGACAACGTGTCCTTGGCCATTGCACTTAGCAGGTCCTGAAACGAGGCAGTTGTGATTCGTTCTTCTCTCTCTCTTCTTTTATTCCTGTGTTCAGTAGTCCTAGGTCTCCTGGCAGTAGCCAGCATCCACAGCTCTGGGGACAGCAACAGGCAGGTAACAAAAGTGAAGAGGACAGAGCCAGCATGTTTCTGCTGGGTGTGTCACATTTATCTTTGGTAAGATCCTGGCCAATTTGAAATGCAAGAAAGATGTGAAGCAAGAAAGAAATGTATTGAAAGGCTGCTGGTTGCAAGTCCATTCCCATGATCAGAGAGCACATATTTATACTGGCAGTACAGTGGCTTGTCTGATACCAGACTGACGTTTAAATTAGGTTCAGGCTCGACGATAACTCTGATTGCACCTGGGACTTCTGAGTGCAGCACAGGGCAAATAAATAATGATGTCTGCAGCAGTAGATAGAGATAGTGTTACTAACTTTGATACAGCAATGTGAAACACCAGGTGAAACATCACACAAACTGACAGATTAGAGATTTCATAGGTTTCGGGTACAAGAATAAAGAAAATAAAACTTGAAATGAACTTTCTTTGATAAAAGTATCCACGGAGGAAGCTTCTAAACACCTGTAAAACTACTTGTGCTTCCCACTGGTGACTGCACCCAGTACTTCAATGCAGAAATATGAACAAGTGAGCTATGAGCTGTGCTTCTTCAATAAACGTTTTATAAACTTTGAATTTTATGGATCTGGAACAGCACAGAATATAGAGCTTGCAAGCTTTTTCAGAGGAGAAGATCCTAATTGTTGGTTTTGCAATGACTTACGGCATTCAGAGACATAACACGTGATCTATGCTGTTCCATACTGGCCACACGTACCTGCAAAAAGAGTCAGACTTGTTAATTCAGTTCTGAATTAACTGAAGGTTATTCAGACGTCCTTCCCAAGAAGCATGTCCATGCAAGGACAGAAGGGGGAGAGAGATGGTGAGGCAGGTACCAGGAAACTAGAGGAGTGTTTGCATAAGCTTTTGTGACATATTACACTGTATAAAATACTAAGACGCCTGCAAATACATTTTGGGGACTTCTATATGACATTCTCCCATAGAGGGAATCCTTTCAGTACTCTGGCACAGAGCTATAAAGTCAGGTCCCAACAAAATGTGTCACTCCTCCCAGCTGGGCTTTGATGTCTTTGTTGCTCTGAACCTCCAGGAACAGGACATTTTTCCCAGGTTCCACTAAAAGGCACTCAGCTTTCTGAAGTGCTTCATTTTTGTTTTGTGTTTGGAGCTTGGGTGCGCAAGTCACAACAATCTGTATCTTTTTTGGAGGACAAACCCTGGCATTTCAGATGTTTCCATTCCTGTAGGATTATTGTCAGCATTTATCATCCTGTATATGCAGTACAGCTGATGCTACGAATCCTTGCTCCTGACCCCACCAATGCCATTAATAGAGAGAACACCACACTTTCATGCAATTGTTTCCTCTGAACTGCTGCTAAGCTTTTGATGATGATTCAGATGAGGAAAATCAGCACAGTTTTATGGAGTTCTACCAGCTGTGACTCACTGATTTTTCCAGCACTTACGATACCGATGTTTTTGTCCCCCAGTGAGAAGCCTTTCCCAGCATCACTCCAACCCCAGAGATTGCAGCTGAGTCCCTGAGCTGCAAAGCTCCCCACCCTGCCGTGCGCACCATGAGAGGTAAGGCTCAAACCAACACTTATTAATTGTGTTAATTATTAAAAGCTAATACAGTGTCCTCCATCCATCCTCTTCCCAAAGCTTCGGCTTCCCCACGACATTAAGAAATACAGTTTGATGTTGTTTTCAATTTTGTTGCAGTTTCTAACCTAAGTAAGAGCTGGACTAACTGTGGATATAAGTTCACGGCCATTTTTTTGTCAGCGTTAGCTGGATTCAGATACCATATCCTGAGATGTAAATCAGAACACTGAAATAGAACTGGCTTATGTTTGAGGGCAAAAGCAGTCTCAGTTTGGTCTAAATTACCCTCCTGCTTGCTGAAGTGCCCATCAGTACTTCTTTCCAGGAGGGCATGAATTCTCCAGGGTATTAGCTGTTTTCTGTCGCGGATAAGACGTATTTGCTGAAACTTACTGCTTGTTCAGTGGCCTCTTACAAGATGCTGCTTCATGAAATCAAGTGTCAGGCAGTGGCTTCCCTCTCCCCACAGTACGTTATGGTTGAACTCATAGAAATAAAAGAGTTCTTGAAAAACACTTGGTGAGTCTACATAATTAAAAATCTTTCCTGCTGGGGGTTAATGATTTGGGTAGATTAACTTGATAATGTAATGTAAAATGTCGAAATCAAGAGTGTGCATCCAGAAATACTGGTGCAGCTCTGCAATGGGAGACAATTTTAAGCAAATAACCGGCAAAAGTATTTTGCAATTAAATTAAAGATGTTTCCAAACTACTGTACTTTGCTATAAAAACCTGTCATCTTGAAAAGTCAGGTTTCATTTATTTTAATTAGTGCTGTCATGAAGAATTCCGTTCAGCAAACACTGACTAACAAGCCCTTTCGCAGACACCAATTTGAATTGTGTGCATCAGAAAAATGATCGCAGACCCTTCAAGTGGTGTCTTCTGGGCTCAGTTCTCAGGTAGTTGAGATCAGCCTCACTCCTTCAAGACAGTGCAGCAAACTGATTTATATTAGGTGAAAACAGAGGTTTTAATCTCCCTGATACGCCCTCTGGGAGGTGACGGAAAGTCTGCTGGCATCAGTCAGAAGATGCCTGTTGTCTTCAGAGAAATTCAGGTTCAAATCTGTGTGTGCCAGGATGAATCTCTGGTCCCTTTCACTGTTCTCACGCTCAAGTTATTTAACTGGAGAGGCATCAGTATCAAATTGATGTAAAGCCAAAGTGATCTTGATCCTCCTTTGAGACTTACTGTTGAATTGCATTATATATAAGCAGAGGAGCTTTTTTATTATTAATGGGATAGAAAATCAGAACCATCAAGGAAAATTATGTAAGTCCTATTAAGATGGATGAGTTGGAGTTAAGACCATGTACTCATAACAAGGTTGTTCTCTGCAAGTTCTGTACAAGTGTATTTTCCTTTCATGGGAAGACTCACCAGTGTGGAAAATGCTGGGGGAAATGCCACGATCTTCTCCTGGGGCAGGTGCCCAACAGGGTGGCATCTGTGTAGGCAGTGGCTGCACACATGAGGAACGAGGCTGCTTTGGGGGATGGTCCACTCCAGGGTGGTGAATCCAGGAGCTGACCTTCCTTAGGATCTCTTGCTTAAACCCATTTTTAAACACCTTTCTCAACCCCTTTCTCCACTATCTGTCTTGTTTTCACATCTGCTATGTATTGTGACTCCTTCTGCATGTCCAATGAGCAGATTATTTCACCAGCTTAAATCTAACTACTGAAAAAAGAAAGTTACACTGATAAATACTTGTTGTCTACGTGGGGAGGCTAGTGAGGAATAAACTGAAGTGAGTGCGAAGGGCACTGTCAGTTCTGCAGAAATGCCTCTTATTTCACATGGCTAGCATCACATCCAGAGTGTTCAAAGCAGTCTTTGTGCAGCACAAGCTATCCTCCGGCGAGCAAGTCAGGAACAGCTATTCTGGGCTGACCCTTATTTAGATAAGGCCGCGTGTACAAAACCTGAGTATTCCCTTTTAATTCCATCCCATTGCTCATAGCTAAACCCCCTTGTTCCGCCTTAATTTATCCCTTCTCACTGTTAACACCCTTCAAATACTTACAGACTCTTCCCCCTTCCTTGCCATTTAGCCAGGCGTTAATCTTACCTCTTTATTCATTCATCATAAATCAATCTCTCCTGCCCCCTAATCAGCGCAGCGCAGCAGCTCTGCTGGGAGCTCCCCCAGCTCCTGTGCTGCTAACGAGCAGGACGGAGTGCCGGGAGCCTCGCGGGTGAGGCAGCATCGTGCCAGGAGGGATGCTCAACGCCAGACCCCAGGGTGTCATATTTTCCATATTCTGCCTCCCCATTCCCCCTCCTAATGTAAAATCAAGGTCTGTTTTCCTCCTCCTGGCAGCCCTGCGTATCTTATCCTCATTGCTATCACTTTAGGAGGAATGGCTTTGTCCAGATAATAATAATTTTCATTTCCCCATTCAGAATCTCTTCTTTTTGTCTACCTGTGTGTAACTGATTGAGCGATAAGGACATTCCCTCTTTTCTTCTTACCTTATAATAAGCACTGGCGAATCTCTGCCAGTTTTGAACTCAGCACGTGTTCACTCTCTACATTCAAGTGGATCCTAATCCAAACATTATATGGCTGAAAGCATTTGAGTGCTTAAAGAATCCACAGCTTTTCTCCCCACTCCCCAGGTGTAAAACACACAAATCTACCTGGCAGCAGGTCCCTCCCCAAACCTTTAGAGCAGCACCAGCACAGCCTCTGAATAGTCTCCATCTATGCAGACTCCCACATCTAATTTCCTCTCCACTGTTAATCATCGATGTTCATAAAAATTACTACTGTTAGCTTGTCTTTCACCATGTTATTCCCATGCTGAATGCTTCTAACACTCTCAGCAACTTTCATCGCAGTACCCCAGAGTCAGCTGTCGCCCCTTTACTCTGAATTATACTGGTCTACAAAACCATCCCTTGAAGAATATCTTTATTTTCCTTAGAGTTGCGTTCAGTACAGGTGATGGGCAAGCAGGTCCCTGGCTGGTGTGTCTTTAGGCACGCAGAAGCAAGCCGAGTGCTAGATGTGGAGCCAAGAGGAAATTTGCCCCCAGACCAGGGTGGCAGGATCTTGTTCTGGGTTATTTTCATGCCTAAGAAAATGGTGCAATCTCTTTCTGATATTCCATTAACTTAACATCCAGACAAGTGATCATTTCTGCCCTGCCTGTGGTGTTTTACTGCTGTGTCTTTTCATTTTTCACAGCAAGTCTGCATTTGTTACATGGTAAGAGGGAACTCACAGCTGGAGGTACAGGGTACATGTTGCAGGGACTCCTCTGAATCAGCCACTGAGCTCATGGTCATGTGCAGTAGTGGCAAGCTGGACCAGATGATTGCTCTGATCTCTTCTACTCTTCTGCTTCTACGCTTTCTCAGTTTGATTTGCTAATGTTTCACCATCACTGGGCTATTATTCTGAGTATCTTTTGTTCTGTGCCTATTTCCCACTGATGGTTCTTTTCTGTTCTTCCATTATTTTCTCTATATACGAGGACCTGGCTTTCCCCTGCTAGTGCCCACGACTTCCTATGTATTCTCCTTTCTCATCATGATGCAGCTTCCAGTCGTCTATAAACACAGTGCTATTTTTACTCTCCATCTCCTCCTCATCTGTTGGAGAGCACTGACATCCTTGCTCGCCATGCACACCTGCTCTTTTTCCAGCAAACTACTCCTTCTACTTGGCTCTCCTGAGGTGACTGCCTGTTCCTCTGACCCCGTGAATCATGGGGCTTCGCCTGCTCCCTGCCTGGAGTCTCCCAAGCAAACCATCCTGCTTTCCCACCTCGTCCCAGTTTTCAAGGCAGTGCAATTAACTCACTCCCCAGTTCATCTCACATTCAATTTGGTTTAATAAAATGAAACTCAGCTGAAGTCAGAAACAAGTAATGCAGCTGATGCTTCACACAAATCTGGAAAACACATTGGATCACATACTCATAACCTACACTTAAAATGAAATGTTCCTCAGTAGTAACTCTGCAGTTTTCAATGCCCAAATAGCACAAGATGATTTTATTTTTTTTCCTCAGCATGATGGACTGAACTATTCATGGCAACGTCAAAGATCAGAGGGAGAAGGAGAAGGCTGAAACGACCAGGAGAGCAGAGCTGGGGTAGTGGGAAGAACGCTTGGTGATAAAAGGAATTGGTGAGATGACAGCAAGATGAGCTGTGATCTAAGCCCTCCTCATACCTTGTGTTTTTATTCATGCACTCCAAACGTATTTCAGGGCTTGAGAGTGTTTTCTCCTTTCTGGAGATCTATTTTGTCATTACTTCAGCTGACAGCCATTGGGGAGAATGAAACACTTTGGTTAGCCTCAAACACCTTGCTAAGTTCTCCTTAGGTTGAGGCACAGCGATGTTTTATTACAGCTGACACCAATCAAGTCAAATAGAGAAAAGTGAGAATTTTGATTTGAGATCCATGAAATGAAGGAAATAAGTGAAGCAGATTTGTACTCGCAGTTCAAAGGAAGGGGTAAGTAAGTCCCAAGAGAAGGTTTATCCTATCAACACCTTGTGCTTTGGGAGGAATGAGCTGTTTTACAGGGCGTTCTGCAGTGTCGGCGAAGCTGTCATGGCAGGATGAGTGCTTGGTACCATCTCTGCTCCTGGGATTTACATGATGTAAAGTCATGGGAAACTGGGAGGGGGAGAGGGTAGAAAAAGGAACCATAACATCTGCCATCATAAAAGATTGAGCATTTATAAGTCTGATCCAAAAAGGATAAAATTATTTTATATCTGTTCTGAGGTGGCACCTATGGTGTACAGCGAGTCATTACCCGCCTCTGCTACATAGCAGATGATGACAAAGAGCTGTCACAAAGATGCTACCCAAAGGTAAGAGAAAGCTACATCCTTTCAACAGCTGATCCCAGCCCAGGTGGCTCTAAATTACTTCTGAGCATCCTCGTGGAGTATTAAGGAACAGGAAAACATTACAAGGCATCGATGATGGACCCCAATGGATAGCCAAAATGGAGTCATGACACACAAGCACTCAGCCATAGAGGTGTCACCGGGCAGGGGATTTTTAAAGCAAGATGCGATGGGTTGGAGGCTGAACTTGGTTATACAGCAGTGAAGTCCCTGCCATCAGGGCAGATCTCCTGGATCAGTATCATTTGGAACTGGCCCCATGGCTCCTACAGGGAGTTATAGTGGGGCTGGAGCAATCATCTACATTGACTTGCTTGTGTGAAAAAAGGCAAGAAATTTTTGCAACGAAATGTGGATCTGTTTGAAATTCACAGTTTGTCACAGCCCATTGTGAATTCAAGAACAGGCCTTCTTTCAAAGGAAATTTCTGTGATGGCATATTAAGAAAAAACAGGACACTTTCTAGTAAAAATGGCCAGCAAGCAGGCCTGCTCCTGAGTGAGGCTTTGATAATATGAGCTCAATTTCCATGGCTTTGGCATTAAAAAATACAGAGAAGTGCACTCTGTCTAAAGTTTGTACAAAGCTGTGTTGTTGTTGTCAAAGCTGTGAAAGAAGAGAAATAGGAGAATCCTGGAGAAAGACATTTACATCCTCCTTCAGGAGAATACTACCTACACATTTGCTTAATACTGAGTGTGTGTTTAAGATATGGAAGGAACTTATCCACATAACCACGCACCGAGGAAGAAAAGTCCTGAGGACTACACCCAGGTTGCGGCAGGATTCATTGCTCCGATGTAGTATTAAGCCCATTTGTTTGTGCCAATGAATTAAGACGCTTCTCTTTTTCACTCCTGTGGCATTAACAGCAGTAAAATCAAGTCGACTACAAATTCTCACAGCTTGTATATCCAAACAAACCCACATCCCAGGCATTGTTCTGCCACGGTGGTTTGGGTATGGAGATTTGGTGGAAAGAAAGGATAAAGCCCAAATCTTGCTTTGTTTTCCTGCTGTCCTAAATTTCACCCAGCCTTTGAATAGCTTTTGCCTCGGCACTTTAACCTTTGCGTAACTCTTAAAAACAAGGAGGAAATCAAGGCAAAGAAAATACAGTTTTCTCGACCCCACAGCAGGAGCAGCCCTCGCTGCCGCTGAGCCCCCGGCAACCCGGGGCGAGAGGAGCAGCAAAGCCCCTGGCACAGGGGCACTTTCTGTGACTTAACAGTGACATCCAGCGGTCACCGAGGTCCTTCTGACATCTGCCTGGCCGGGAAAAACTCGCAAAGTCCTTTTTCTGACGGAAACGTCGGGATATTTGTGCATCAGCAGGAGCTGACCCGTTCCCTCTGGCTGGGGATGCTCAAAGGCGAGCTCTGGTGCCTCCTGGCTCGCAGCTTCATTAGAGGGTACCTTCAACTTTAGTCTGAAGCCTCAGAATATAAAACAATCTTAAGATCATCCTGATTCTTCTCAATGTTACAACGCACATGCGCTTCCAGCATCATGAGTATTATTAATAATTAACCTGCTGTGAATGTAAAAATAAATCAAATCCCTATTAAACATTGCATCACAGAAACTTTTCCTTCTACTAGTTATTACGCTAAACACAAAAATAAGCAGTTTTCATCTCAAGTTTAACATTACAGGCATATTTTTATATGATAATTTGGTTTTCAAAAAAGTCTAACTGTGAAGTTTAATGATACCACACGAAGCAGCTTGTCAGTTCATATTTATATTCAAATCTGAGCTTTCACAGTTCCCAGCGTGTTTCTTTAGTATTGTGTTGAAGATATTCTGGCAGTCTTTCTCAAAACTGTCTCTAGGAAAAGCAGCCTGAAAACCTGTAAAGAAACAAAAAGCTTCCTACACTTCTGGCTTGGGTTTTGGATGCTGCAGGAGGAGACTTTTATTTCCTGCATGAACATGAGACTGACGCTCACAGGCTCAAATGTTTGTCTGCCGCATCGTAGCCCTTCTGGCTATGCTTGTCTTCTCCTACAAGCGATGGATGGTTGCACCAAAGTCCTGGAGAAGTCCCCAGAGGTTAAAAATACAGAAATCTGAAGCATGGGAAGCGGTAGCCACCAGAGCATCGCTGAATCCATCCACAGAGGTCAGATACTAGTTTTGGGGCTCGGCTCTGCTCTTTCTGTCCCCCCTTCCTGGTTGCAAGCCAGGCTGGCTCTGTATGTCCAGGAGAAGAGGTATGTGGCCGGTGATTTCTGAGTGCTGCTCTCAGCGCCAAGATAGATGCAGCCTGCCAAGCACAGCTTTGACCTCCACAGTTACAGGACCTGCCTTACCACAGGTAGCAAAACCTGAGCCATTATTCATCATCCATTGCTACACAGTGAAAAACAGGGGTCACTTCCCTGCTGACAGGGGTTTGCGAGACAAGGTCTTACTCCTGCCCTCACCCTAGATGGGGACACATCACCAAGCATGGCCTGGCTGCTTTATTTAAAGGAAGATTTCGGTCTGCAGTGCCCACGAAAGCCACATGCTCTCTGAAGGAGTCTCTTGTTGCTCCCTAAATCCCTTCTCCTCCTCAGGTGGTGTGGCAAAGAAAATGCAAGGTGGAAGGAGAGGATGTGCCCAAAATCACAGGTGCGTCCCAACACAGAGCTACACAAAATGCTCACTAAGGGTTGGGAAGGAAACTCCTAGAGCTGAACCCTGCCTCTCAGAAGTGGAACTTCCTACCACTTTGCACTAGAAATTCAATGCGAAACCCTCAGCTTGTCAGAGAGCTCAGGTGCCTCCTCCACCTGCCCTGCTTCCAAAGAAGGTCACCCCATGTCACAAGCAGTGCAAGCAACACCCCCTCTGTCAGGAGCCAGAGGATGTATTTCCTTTTAGCATAAGATGTGGAGGGTCAAAGATCACTGCACCTGCCACTGCATTAAAAAATATATGCCTGCCTCTTCAGGTTTTTGACATTAGATGTTCCTTTCGGTCTCTCCTTAGCTGACAGCTGCATTTCATGGTCTCATGTCCACTCCAGAAACAAAAGCAACCTTTTCATCCTGGCAAGCCAGCGCAAACAACTTCTCTTGCAGCACCTCCCGATTCACAAGTGTTAATTTGTCCTGGTTCTTCTCTCCTCTAAGCTACGCTGCAGGAGCCTGGGGACCTTGGGTCCCTTTGCTGTGGATCAGTGGACTGGGAGTCACAGGGGTGGAGGAGGTGAGGCGATGGGTGCTATGCATGGGGGTCTCAGCAGCAATCCCCTGAGACCCCCATCCCTTTGTGCCTGCCAGCACTGCCCACCACGACACGAGTGCAACCACCACATCCCGCAGCCCCAACTGCAAGGAGGCACATGCTAATTCCCGATCGGCTTTTAATGATCCAAAACCCCTCTACTGACTCAGGCAACAGCTAAATTTATCCCAAGGTTAGGGCGACTCTGCTGTACTGAAATCTATTTAAAGTCAAAGCAAGCACTTTCAGAATAACGAGTTGTTATACAACTCCAGAGACCAGGCAGCTTCCCGTATTCTTTTTTTAATTTAAAAGGTAACATATTTCCATATTTTGTACGTGCTAATTGTTGGGAACACTGTCAGATGGTTCAGCAAATTGAAAATGACAACATCAACCTGTTCAATCCATTAAAAAATCTCTCCAGGATCGTAAGGGACATTGTCAGCCAAGTAACGCTGGCATCCCTGTGGTAAAACCATCTTGCATCTTAATGATGAGCTTTACAAATGAGCAGATTTTCTTAGTGTGCATTACTCCATCACAATATCCAGGAGCGGCACAGATATGATGTAGAGAAATTCAGGGGTTAAAAGAAAAGTCTTTCACCCCAATGCAGACTTAATGAAGAGAATGGATGAGTAAAATTTAAATAGGTCCCAGGGCACACAGACAAGATAAAAGATTGGGAATAGTTTTCTCCTTGGCCAAGGACCACTGCGGGAGTTTAGAGGGAATACACTGCAGATTCTGGACAAGTCTTTTATAAAAGAGAAGTGGTACCATTCTGAAAAACTTCTGAGTTCCATCATCAGGAGAAGCTAAGGGAAACAACAACCTAGGTCCTGCTGTAATTCAGCTCTGGATAGCCATTTGGGAGAGTCAGGTGTTTAATGCCTTGACCCAGGCCTTAGCTCCTTTGTGCAGAAACATAAGCTGGCTTCAGTCCAAAAAGCTGTAGAAATAAGTTAGTGCAGTGCTGTGCCCAAGCCAATACACCATCGTATTTATTTCCACTAGTATTTATTACTTTGGCTGTGATATTTCCCAAAAGCAAAAAGCAGCAGCGTATAACTTCCACACCAGAATTTCCAACTAGCCGGGACTGAAGGCAGAGAAAACTTGCATCTGTTTTCATCCATCCTGACAGACACATCCAAAATCATTTTGCTTTTGCAAATGTTGCCATGAAGCTGTTAATTCATTGTATCCAGGAGCCTTTCAACCCGTCCAAAAGCTGAATGTGAGGATCCTGGTAACTTACCCAGCTCATTGTGAGCAGGGTCCGCTCCTCCTCGAAGGACGGTAGCACCAGCTTTGCTGGGGACTGTCATAAAACAAACAATAGCTCATTGTCCTAATACTGATGGAGCTCTAATACTAAAATAATAATTATTATTTCACTTCTGCAGTATTTTCTGCACTCTCTTTGTCTCTGTGATGTTCTTGTGAGCATAAAAATCTGCTGGGATGGATCGCAGATGGAGAGACAGCATTCATTTAAAACAATGATGAAATAATGGCTACGACGGGAGAAACACAGGGCTGTTAGTTAAGTCAAGAGCAAAATTCCCATTGTTTTGTGGTTTAGGGCTGTGGAACATGTTCCAGGAATAACACTTTCTCTCCTTCGATATCCCCAGCTGCTTCACATTAGTGTCTCTGTTAAGCTGTTGTTCTGGGAATGTCACAGACTATTAGTATTTCTTTATCTTTCATTTATGTCATCTTGTTTGCTCTCCTGGGCTGTTCTAAAGCAGGCTGACATTGCCAAAGAGATTTATTGCATGTACTTTGTATACGCTTTAATTAGGTCTCCATTCATGTCTCTTACCTGACAGTTACATAAGAAATCACTCATAAAGTACTAGCACAGTACGGAAATCAATACATGTCTTAAACGCACAGTGACTTTCAGGCTGAAATTAAGTGCCTTCGCTTACTCAGGCTGCATCCAGCTTCACTTCAAGGCATGGAGACATATGGGTTTGCTCAGCAAGTTGCACTGCAGCCAGGCTCAATGTCTTCTGGGCAAGCAGAAGCAGGAGTTGCCCCAAGCACCGGGGTCTCAGCACAGCCAGGACCGTGAATTTCCCATCTCCGTTCATGCTGGCACACAGCAGCTACAGCCAAGGAGGTGTACAGAAATTAAAGCTTTAGCAAGGAATTGTTTCTTTTTGTCACTTCAATTTCACTTTATTAGACTTCCTGACAGCTCCAAGCTTCAGACCTCGGTGGCAATAGTGGCTGAAACATAGAACTATTATATTATTGTCACTTCAATTTTTGCTTGGGTTTCTAACAGAAATCTAAATGATTAGGTGTTTAACTTTCATGCTCCATCAATGTGAGGCAGAAAAAAACCACAACTGCCTCTATTAAGGTCTAGCACTATGGAAATAGCATTTTTTCGAGAGAGGATTTTTTTTCAACTGTTGGGTTATACAACTTTATTCGTCTCTCCCTGGCTGAGAGAAGCCTGCGCAGATTATCTCCAGAGAGGGAAGGATGGATTATTATTTTGTTTAGGGGTGAACACTCGGCTTGTGGCAGCACTGTAGCTGTGTGCCCTTGTGCATCCCAGCCAAGACGTTGCCTTCACTGAGACTAAGCAGCAACAAATGCCTCTGAGCGAGTTTACATCCTAATGCCTGCTTCGTTATTCATCTTGCAGGCTCCTGAGTAAAGAATTTATAAGAAAAGGGGCTTCTTAAACTTAACCCAGCAAGTAACATGGAGGAAAGCCCGTCGCAGTCTTTATTTCCAGGAGATGGGGAGGTGGAGGTGAGAACCTCGTGGCTGTGGCTTGGGATGCTTCATTTGTATGGGAATGAGGTGCCACCAAGTGTGCAAGATACACAAGTATCTACAGGGAAAGCCAGCATCTGAAGGGTAATCACCTTCAGAACACTTGTTTTCTTCTATATGGCATATATATGAAAAATTTTCAAGAAATCCTGAAAACATATATGGCAGCTGCCGGTTTGGTTGGGGTTTTTTTCCCTTTTCAATAATAAATGCACAGTAGAATTGACCTAGTTGACAGGTGGCGTCCCTGGCGACAGGGAGGCTGGATTAAAATGATCTCTAAGGTCCCTTCCACCTTAGGCCATTCTATGATTCTGTGATCTCTAAGGTCCCTTCCAGCCTAGGCCACTCTATGATTCTATGAAATCATTCTTTTTACTTTGTCTGGTTTTTAAAGGAAGTTTAACTGAATGCATACATCCAAATATGCTAAGGAGACATCATCAGTCATTTACTGAGTTTTCCTTCATATACTTAATTTTACTTTTATGTGTTCATTTCTTCCTGGCTGTGACATTCAACTCCTGCTTCCTAGCACCTTGGAAGAGTCACTCAAAACCAACGCTGCAAGAGTCTCCTTTTGAGAAGGGAGGAAACTTCATCAACAGCAACAATTTTGACAACTGGGGACTCCATGGAGACTTTCAGAGCAGCCCATTTACGGAGGTGACTAAATCAGGGTTGGAACCCTAACTTTTCGCTCCCATTTGGACTTCCTTTCCTGGGACTAAAAACCAAAACTTTTTTTTTTTGCTTCAATGAATGGTCCCACAGCCTGTTTTCCCTTTCTCAGAGACACCAGGCTACAAAACCTTTCCACCAAGCAGCACTATTTAATTTAATCTGAAATAATCACACTGTAATCAGCAGGATTGCTCCCAGTGCAACACACTGTGTGATACAAGCAGGAGCACTCTTTTAAAGAGCAGAAATGAAAGACTGAAGTTCCTGTATCTGGACGTTCAAAATCTACATTCAAAGCCTCAACATCAGGGGTCAACTTTGAAAGTGTAAATCTTCAAATCCAGAGAACTTTGGGGGTATTCCCATTCTTATAGTTCAGAGGAAAGAAAACCCTGTGCACACAAGAACATCCAGTAGATAATCTCATGCTGGAAATTAATTTGTAAGCAGTATAATAGTTCCATTAATAAGATTAATGCCAGGTACAGCTCTGTAGATTATTGAAAAGACAAAGCAGCCTGATAATTGCAATTAGTGTGAGATACCTGCACTAATTAGGATGCTCACCTGACAGTAATGGTTACATCAAACAGCTTGAGGAACTCAATCTCCTCCTCTGGTCTCATAATTCTTTTTGGTTTGTGCTGTCAATAGCTTTATCAGTTTTCTTATATCATACATATTCAGTAAGAATAATAGTGTTGTTCTGACATGCAAGTGTAAAATCCTTTCTTTCTCCATCTTGGTTCTGATCTAAGTGATGAGCATCAGGTTTTTTTGTTAGCTTATTTAAATTACAGCAAAGTCCAGAGGTCCAGCTGGTGTGAAACAGGGCAGTGCTGGCTCACCTTGTTCAGACACTGCCCACTTTTCCCCCTCAAATGAAAGCAGAAACCACTGCAGCAGATTTCATCATGGTGTCTGCAAGTTACACCCCATTAAGTAAATGGAGGAGGTCAAATAACAACAAAGGCAGGAGAAAACACACTTTCATAAGCCAGAAATTTTTGTAAGTATTATAAACCAAAACCAAATAACACAGTGCTCAATCTGAGGAGGCAGCTCAGGCCCATGGGGTGCTGATGGGCTCTATCTCCACAGTGGACACCCTGCCTGTGTCTCCCATGTGCTGCCCAGCTTTGTGCAAAGGCCGTGCAAACTTCTGGATCTTGCTGACACTGAGCCCAATGCTCAAGTGTGGATGAGGCCATTGGCACCCCGTCAGTGTTACCTTGCTCGTGTACCTCCAGGGCACGTCACTTTTTCTCTAAGGAGTTTACAGCCGTGCTTGTCATATTCTGCAGCATTACTAGGAGGGTTTCTATCATGCCATGAATTAAGCATCGGAATGTCACGTCACCCTAACAACCAACCTTGGGAAAGAAAATCATTCTGTTCTGCACTGTTGTACTCATTCCCAATTACAAGCCAAGTATCTCAGTCATGAATGTCAAAACAGATACTATCCGGTTAAATGATACAAGATAGGAGCAGTTAAGCCATAAGCTGTCATGCACCCAGAAGTGATTGACAGCAAAGCTGTCTCCTGATGGTACGGAGGAATTAGCTTAATACTTAAGGTGAAGTGATGCCTGCTTAGCAGAGCCCCTGTTGTTCCACATTAGATGTAATGCTGGCAGTGCTAATGTTACCACATGCTATTTTCTCTTTTTTTAGAAAGATTACCATGCTTTTGTATCTTTCTAAAAATGTGTTGGGCCCTCTAACCTGCTGTGAGTAATTTTCAAAAACCAAAGCTACAATTTAGAATAAAGAAATGTTCCATTTTTTATCTCTGCATCACATGAACCACGTTGTGTTCAAAACCAATGGTCCCCTTTGGGGGACTGGTACCCTGGGTTCCCTTGAATGGTACAACCTATAAAGGGTGCAACGCTCCTTTGATTTCTGCAGGCACAGAGCTTTGGCCATTGCTAGTTATGCCCAGCTGTGAGATTAATGTGTCATTCTTGTTATGTCAGAATTACTGGCATGCTGTTCTGCTCATTTTGCTGAGCTACAGGAGCTGCTGGGCAGTGCTGGATTCTCTCCAACAGAGATGAAAGGAAGTACCGGGCAAGCTAGAATTGGGGAATGTGTGCTTGAGATTTCATTGCTGAAGCTCTCAGAGTCACCTGCTTCATTTTGCCAAGCAAGCACTAGAATCATTTCTGCTTCATCCTCTATTATGAAGGTATTTGCTGAGAGCTTACAGAGGAGAGGCAAAGGCCAGGTCAGCCAAAATTATTTTAGCCACACGGTCACCTCAAGCCCTGACTTGTCCTAACAGGCTGCTGAATCCATTTTTTTCCACTCTGCTCATCAAGCTGTTGAGCAGGAGCATGGCTGAGGGCTGGCACAAGTCTGGGCTCAGAGAAAGGGGCTCCATCTGCACCCCGTGTGCAGGGCATGTGCACAAGACACAGAAAGGGATGAGTGGGTGGGGAGATGTGAACTTCTGCTGGTGTAATGACTCCTAGAATAAGAGTGGAAGACTAAAACCACCCCAAACCATACTAGCTGGACGTTGAGTCCTTCATTCAGCTTTAAAATCCCTACAATCAGCCGTGTCCTCCTTCCAGCCCCTGTACCTGCAGTTTGTAATGCCTCCCTGGAAATTCAGAAATTGTTTACTGAGAATCCTTTGCATACCTAGTGCACAATTGGCAAGCAAGGCTGCAACATCAATTCTAAACCCACATACACTGAATTTTGCAGACAATGCTCTAACCTAGCTTTATGAGAGTTAAATTCTGCTCTGGATATTTCCAAATCAGCAAGCATTTGGGCTCAATTTGCACCTTTCAGACTGAAAGTGAAATTCGGCCTTTTGCTGAGAGCGCTCTCCCTCAGGCACGCAGGTATCCCAGGAAATACCTCAGCAAAAGGAGCTGCTGGAAGGAGTGTGAGCATCTGCATTCTGATGTTCAACCTCATTTTCACGGTAGTTGGAGACTCAGAGCCATTGCAGAAGGTTCCACACCGGTGCAGGCACATACCAGGGACCCGCCATACGAGCTCAGGTGTCTGTGATGCTCAGACTTCTATGTTTCTCCAAGATATATTTGAAATCTGTCCATGATGTTTGTCGAACAGTGAGGTATTTGGACAGCATCCGAGCTTGCTATGTTTGAAATGTTCTCACTCTGCATAAATTTGTCAGGACAGAAGATGATGTTAAACATAAACTCGCAGAAGGAAGTCATGCAGCCAGCCTTCCCTCCCCCATGCGTGCTTGAAGAGATGAACTAAGTGCACAGGCAAGGAACCCTTTCAACCCAAGGTCATGATTCAGTGAACCAACCCTGAAACGTAATTCCAGTCCTGAAAGTGAGATATGCTCTCATTTCACTCCCATATCTGCAGTTTTACTTCTTCTTCTGTTTGTTTGCTTGTTTTCTGCCCTGGTGTTTTGCCCTGATGGGGTTTGTTCTTCATCACAATTATATGGTTGATAAAAGAAAATCTGGGGACAGTCTGAAAGATACCTTAGGAAGTCTTGAGTGTTGCCAGAAGGCCTGAGGAGGAACAATTTAGCTGGCAGATAAATCGTTGCAATAAGTGACCTGACATTTCCTTTGTGTTTGACCATGTTGCACAGCAAAAAATGACAAAATCGTGTTACAATTGAAAATATTTTGTCCTGATTCTGTAGCTGGTTAATCCTTAAAAAGACCCAGACTCGCCATCCCATAGCAGAAGTGCTCAGCTGGAGACGTGTGCTCATTATTCCCAGCTGGCTGGCGTTATTATTTAGCTGTTCTCAGTCAGGGCTGTTGCTCTGGTTCACCTTAAACCAGTTAAACTAAAAACATCTTCAAGAATGGCAGTGGCACCGTTTTCTGGGCAGTTGAGGACTCAAAAGCATGAAAGCCAAATAGGCAGAAGGAGTCAATCTGCACCAGTCAGCTCAAAATCAATAAGATGATACATTTCAGGTGAGAAGATGCTGAACAGTTATTTTAAAATGCCTTGGGATTAGATGAAATGTACTTCCCATCCCATTCATCTATAATAAGTCGTTGGCACTTTCTGCATGATTGAATTTCATTTCACATCCATGTTGTATATTAAGGTTTACCTGCACTTGGTGGCGGCTTTTTTTCCTTTTTTTTTAGTCCACAGGCTATTTTGGAAAGTTTGGTCTTGTTTGGTTTTTTTTAACAAAAAATTATCAGCGCAGAGGGCAACTGGAGCAAATAGTTCTCTGGGATGTGCCTCCTGTTAAAGAGCTTTGTTTGTAAAGAGAATTGTCCTTTTGGGGAGGATGGATGAAATGCACTATGTGGGAGGGAAGGCAGAGAAGTTTGCTGCGGGCTGTGATCCTGAAAGCACAGGAGCAAACCTCAGCTTGTGCCATCATGGGACACTCCAGCAATGTATGGACACCAAACAGCTTAATTTGGGGAGGAAAAAATAATACGAGCTCATTCCCACAGGAACTTAAATTAGCTCCAAGATTAATGATCAGTGAAGAAAAGGTTAGCAAGGTAAGTAAAGAGAAAATGCATGGGCTTCTTTATATAATTTCCTTTGAGTTTGTTTGGGCTGCACACTGGAGACACACAGACTGAATTTAAGGGTGTTTTTAATCTTCGGTTTTGCCAGACCTTGAATTGAGCTTAGTTTATTCAGGATCTCCTTTAAGAACTCAGTGCAACAGTGTGAATGAGAAGGACTGCCACTGCAGCCCAGCTTTGGAGGGCTCAGTGTCAGAGCATCACAGGCTTCATCTCCTCCAGGAAGGGCATGGATGTCCCTACAACTTTCATGCCTGGTCCTCCACATCCCGCACACGGGGCTGACAGCTCTCATCTGAACTCAAGAGACAGAGGAGAGCTCGCGTCACATCCCAATTTGCAGTCCAAACACCTTTGTGGTTTCCAGACTCTCAGCTCTCTGGGATGTAAACCTGATTCCCTTGTTTACCATCAGCTTTTAAGTTTCCTACAACAAAAGTCAGCCCATGCTGGGAAACCTCCTCCCACCTGGGTGTGTTAGTCCCACGCTTCTCCAGGGACATCCTCCACTGTGAATAAATCTGTCAGTCTCCGAGGTTACTAATAATTTCAGTGTATGATTAGTATATTGAAAAAAAAGAGTAGCATAAAGATATACATTTTGCCTCTAGTAATTCTTCCATCTGTTGATAGGCCTAGCAGGGTGTGATGCTCAGTCTCTACAGATTTCAAACTCAAGGTTTGCCAAGATACTTAACAGAGTTAAAGACAAATCAGATACAGCAGCTTTACTAAATTACAGCAACCGCCCCATTGTTTGACTTCCATAGTCTCTATTTCAAGCCTTCCAATTCTTAAGCAAAGCAAGATTCAGCTGAGTATTTTAGCAGTATGAGGTTCAAAGCATCGATTACAGGTGGGACAAGTGGTGTTTTTGGCATCAGAGAGATCCCACTGCAACTTGGCGATGCCCAGCACACTCTCATAAAATCAGTTAGGTGTGTTCACACACTTTTTTAACCAGCACTTGAGTTCCAGTTATGGAAATTGCTTACAAAACTTAAAAAAATATTCTAATTAATAATAAGTAAATAAGAATAATGTATTTTGGTATAAGTTGTCCAAGAGTGATAAAGAGAAAGTAATGCCTTTTCCGACATAGTTAATGACTCATGAAATGGCATATGGATGGATTAGCAGTCACAAACACACAGATAGGTGAGCAATTTCCTAAATGTAATATTGATTTTAAAGATTAACGACATTTTCAGAGCTTGTGTATGGCCAAGAGTTTTTGCCAGATGTCCAAATACCTAGCCGTGTAGCTAGAATGAAGACTTAAATAAGAATTTGAGTTGAAATAAATGTCCTATTTCCTACTCTCTAATCTTGTTTGAAGCTCTGGGAGTCCTGCCGTTCTCAACACCAGTTGGTAGTCAACAAGCAAATAAAGCCTCTGTTGGATTAGTGGATTTTATTCCCCCCCTTAGGACCTGAACATTTTTTCTTTTCTTTAATGTTCAGACTGAAACACTTACTGCATAATAACAACAACCTGAGTCAGATGCAAGATGCATAACTGTGAAAAATATGTTCATTGCTTCCCATGCAGCCTGCCAGTTTGGGAAAGAGAGAGCCTGGCTTACATTCAAGGTTTGAGGATTGTATCATAATTTTGAATGGAGCCCAGGATGAATCTGAAATGGGAAAGTCAAAGAGCCAGGGGACTTTATAGTATTAAAAAGCATTGCTGGAAAAATATGAAATGGACAAAGAAAAAATCAATCAGATGAAAGCTGCAATTAATCTGTATGAACCCCTGGAAGAAGGACGATGCTGTATGCTCGGTGTATAGAGTACTGAGCTGGTGCCAGCTCTGCTCACTCTCCTCGTGCTGCCTCACTCGGCAGCTCCTCGGAGATGATCATGGAGACCAACTTCCCTGTTCCAGAGGAATGAAACTGGTGAAATCAAGCCTTTAGCCAACCAGTTGCTTTAATCTTCTCTTTTGAACGACAGACCCCCAACTTGGATCAGTACATCTGAAAACATTGTTTTGGTTTCACTCAGGAGACAGTTGACAGGAGAAAACACTTCGTTTCTGGGCTCTGTGGGTGGTTCCAGCCAACCTTATCCTAAGAGCTAGCAGTATGTGATCTGAAATAAATGCCCCTTCATTCATTCATGTAGGAAATAATTACAGATGTACACAACCATACAATGGAGACATGTGAGATCAGCACAGATTGATGCAAATTGTCTTTATTCTGTCACATAGAAAAGAAGTTCATCTAAGCCCCACCTCCCCCACCATCTTCATTCTAGCTGTGCACAAATGCATGTGTCCCAGACAGAGGACAAATCATAGAATCACAGAACTATAAAATGATAGAATATCATGAGTTGGAAGGGATCTTAAAGATCATCTAGTTCCAACCTCCCTACCATGGGCAGGGACACCTCCTACTGGACAAGGTTGCTCAAAGTCTCATCTAGCCTGGTCTTGAACACTTCCAGGGATGAGGCATCCACAGCTTCTCTGGGGAACCCGTTCCAGTGTCTCACCACTCTCATGGACAAGGATTGGTGATATTTTTCAGATGTAAACTCACAATCCCCAACAGCCTGCCATCACATTTAGTGATGGAGTCAGTCAACATAGGCTCTTGACTGAGCTGACAAGCTCTGAGTCTTCCAGGGGTTTCTTTCTGTGGGTCTTGTCCACATGTTTTCTTGATGAAGGAAGACTTTCAATGACTTTTCCTACTGGTTGTGAAAAGCCAAAATTCAGCTGTTCATGCTAATATTGCACCACAACTTCTTTTGCAAGTGTCATTACAGAAAATCTTGGCATCGCTTTTGATGGGATCAATGAAAATAAAAACAGAATTAACTCTAGAAGGGTAAGCCTGTAAGAATGCATTTCCCTCTCTGGCCATGACAATGAACTCGTAGCACTGCAGTTTGCCATTCAGTCAGAAGCATCTCTTTCTTTGCATGACAGAGAAATCTCATGTTCTCACTTGCTTCGTGAACTGAACTTCGATTTATTATCCAGGAGCTGGTATCTGAGCCCATACCCTGCGCACAGAAACCTCACTTCAGGATTGGTACCTGTTTCAGCATCGTGAAACTTGCAGATGCCAAGCTTCCCTGGGGACATGTCACCATCCCCAAGAATGCCAGCCGTGGGTATCACCACTCTCACCAGGTTTTGTACCGCAGTTTTGTACAGTGGAACCAGTGCCAAAAGTCATACTATTGAAGGAGAAAGGATTTGCTCCAGCTAATCTTGAAGAAAGTAAGTCTGAGCTCTGACCTCTCTGATGAGGCTCTGGGCCCTACCAATAAGTCAGAGTTTCAGCTCTTCAACAGGGCTTTTACTCAGTGATCCTGTTCGTACATCTCGTGCTGTTTTGGTCCTCCGGTTTGGGTATCTTCCCAGTGATTTCCTAGCCAGATATTGAGATCGTTTATGACAGAAGCCAGGAAAATCTGGCACAATAAACTACCTATTTTTAATTTTTCTCAAGACAACTAACCCTATTCCATATGCACAACTTGCTGACATCTCTCTTTTTTTTCCCTTTCGTTAAACCATCTTGAACAGCATCTGCCTCATTCCAAGAAAGCTGTAAAGCAGCCTCTTCCCTGGGTAACACTTCTTTGGTCTGGCACAACTTCTAGAAGTTATTTTCATATCCTGCATGTACCAATTCTCTACTCAGAGGAAAAGATGGAGAAATCAAGAGGTTTAGGCTTACATATTTTACCTTACAATATAGTAGTCAAAGTGTACGGTTGGCCCAGCTCTTTCTGCTGGTGCACAGTAGCAACCTGTTGAGCCATGGTAAATTAATTGTGTTTGTAACCTCTCAATGTGGTGCTTCAAGTGCCTTTGAAGGTGCAGTCTTTCTTCTTTATACGGCCTTGCAGCTTGGTTGTTTCATCAGTGTATAACTGAACTTTTCCTGAAGACTTTCAGCTCTCCATGTGAACACAAGGCATCTTGAAAGGTCCAGCAAAACAGCTATGCATAGATGAGATGTCCTATTAGTCAAGGCCAGGCCCTTTTCCTCATTTTAGAGATGATGAAATGAAGACATTTCCCTAACCTGACTCATAGAAGAGATATTCTGCTTCTGTTTCTTCTGCTTTCACCAAAAAGAGGGGTTGAGCTTGGTACCACAGAGCAGTCTTTCACCTGTTCCTTTGTCTATATGAAGAAAATGGTCAAAAGTGGGCAAACATAGAAAAGATAATCCATGGAGGAATTCCTGCTCTAGCGTGGGTAGTGGAATAGTCTACAGTGACAACAAGAAACAGATTCACTCCTCATCTTTACTACTAGCAGGAGGGAACACAGAAAGTTTCCCAAATTTTATTATCTTTCCTGAAAAGCTGTTTTATGAGTCTCTGCCTTCCATGGGGCCACTGAAGAAACCAAGCTAGGAGCCACAGGTCAGAGAGGTCCAAACCCGCTGCAGGAGTGGACACATTTCCCAGGGTGCTTCAGATACCCTTCAGTTTTCTTCCTGCATGCCGTCACTTGGGCGTTGTCTGAATGTCATCTAAAACCACAAAACTGCAGCCGTGTCCCCTAGGCAATGGGAAAAAAGTGCTCCTGATGACCAGGAAACAGTTGTTTGTTTACACCTACCTGCCTCTTATATTCTCTACGGGCCTGTTTTATTTGATCTCAGTTATTCCAGCTGTGCAAATTTTGCACCATTATGTTCTTTTTCCTCCTCACTCTTGATGGATTGGACTTAAACATGGTAATGTTGGCCTGTCACTGGGTTCACAAAGTGCTGCAGTCAGCAGGCTGCTCCAGCAGAAACCTTCTCTGCTCCCCACTGAGCAGCACTGCCCCAAAGCTTGATCCAGCCTTTGAATACCAGAGATACGAGGATCCTAAGGCTGGACACTAGTTCAAGTTCCCTCAATAACAGCCCAGCGTGAGCCCAGATGAGCTGTCAAGCTGGCTGATGATACTGTTTTAAATTCACGATAATACATTTTTCTAATTTAATCTCTAAAATGGAAGTGCACATTTCAGCTCATGATTTCCAACTTATCTTCTATTTCCTTTCAGCTTTTCAATGTTTCTGAAATGCCTTATGCTACAGGCAAAACACACTGATTATGATGGGGCTTTTCTTTCAGCAGCTGCCACTGAGCAATGTCACACATGGAAAAAATGGAAAGTCGACTCTGCCCAGTTGTGTCAAGCATTTGAAAAGGAGTGAGGAAAAGGACTGCATAGTAGAAAGCAGGTGGCAACTGGTGCTATTGAATCCTGCTTTAAGGAAGAGTACAGGAGAGAATTTTCAAGAATTCAGACATAGTAAAGCTCTAAAAGGTGAGTCATCTAATAAAAATCAGCTTATCAAAAATGCATGATATGTTAGGCACAATGACTAACTAAGCTTTGGCTTTGTGGTAGCAAGACAAATGTCTCTGTGTATCTTCAAGAGAAAATTGGAAGATAATAAGAAATTAATTTCCATAACATCTCTGAAAGAAGCGTGGCCAAAAACATGTAGCAAAGTCCACCCCCACGACAAATTTTTTCCCGTCCGAAGTGGAAGTAACATGCTGCAATTACAATTCTGAAATTAGAGTATGTTTACCTCCCCACTCACATACTGTAGCCTTTTGAAAATATTAATGCTGTATATGTTTCATCAATAACACCCCAGTAGACAGTTGCAATTAGTATAAGAACTGGGGGGCCTTAATAATTACATAAAGCATATCGTGCAGCGCTGTGGGATGCAAGGTTTTCCATTGAAGTCTGCCTATAGGCACGGAAGATACTGTACTTGTATCCAAACTGGGAAAAATGCAGCAAGACACGTAGTTACTTGTTGCCTTCAAATAACAGCTGTTCTGAAGCAGCACATCTCTCTGCCTTTTTGCTGTTGAGAGACGTTGGTTGCACTCCACGAGGGTAACCTCGATGAGAAGCAGCTTGTTGTGACAGCCTAGGGAGAAGCCTGCATCAGACCAAAACCTCCCTCTTGGTTTTTGGAGAAGAAGGTTCTCCCCCTCTTTTTCAAGGTAACCTTCTACGAACTGTCGTTTTGTGCTCTCACCTCCATTTCGGATAAAAACGTTCCCCCTTAGCGAGAGGCTAAGCCCTGCAGGTGAACGGCCAGGGAAGAGGGACTCATCAAACCAGCAGCCGGGTGTGACTTTCTTTTCGCAACAACAATTTTGCTGCTGATAGGGGGCATTGATTTTCAATAGATTCATTACCCTCCACCTATTTGGGAGCAGGGTGCTGGAATTTCTTGGTCTAATTACATGGTCAGAGGTTTGACATTTCTCTGCTGTGAAAGAAGGGGCAGGGAATATTATAGAAGAAAAAGCTGCTGGAGAAAGCAAAGCCAGGGAGAAACTCTAAACACGAGTTCTCCTCGGGGCTGTGTGTTCGAGCTGGGCACTGCAGTCGGTCACCACACAGACCCAGATGGCATCAAACCATAAGCAAGGGCTGCTGGCTCCGCTTGGGGGCCAGGAGGGTGGGAGCCAGGCTGGTACACCTGCGAGGCAGCCTGGCAAGCCCTGCTCTGCTGAATCGGTGGCTTTCCAGCTCACTCCCATCTTCTGCAAGGGCACCTACTGCCTGGCAGAGCTGGGACACAGCTGCTTTTTGTAGGCATGTCTCTATCTCTTGGCCACCACTCTCCCAGAGCCATGGCAGATCCTGCCTCTTTGGTCCTTGGAGCCCATAAACACTGCTGGCTCAAAGGCAAGAGCACCAAGAGGCAAATTTTAACCCAGCACAGCTGCATCCTTTGCCCACACGGCATATTTTGGAGGAGCAAGCGGCAGCGTGTACTCTAAAAAACCATTACATTGCGCAGATATTATAAATACTTTTTTTTTCCCCGCTGTAATCCTTTTTCACAACAGCTTGGACATTTCCAGTGAGGGGATTGGGAAAAAGCTTTCTCCAAAGCAGGGGTGGGAGGATGGATCCCGCAGGATGGCCGTCTGCCACCCCTGCCCACGGCACTGAGCACGGCAGAGCCAAGCTGTGTCACGAACCGCACCAGGGCTTGGTGGGAATAAAACCCAGGGGACCCCACCTCCTCTCCCTTGCTTTGACCACAGTAGGAGCTGAAGCTCCAGTCTGTGCTGTGCACTTTGAAAACGTGACAGATTAATTTAGTCCCTCGAAATATTTCTGCCTTCCAAAGTACACAGAGGGAGCACGGCTCTCGTTTAGTGCTCGTGCTCTGTGAAGAGTTTTTCATGCTCGCTGTGGGGAAGCGGGGATTGTTTTTATTCAGAGCAAGGAAGAAAGGCGCATCTGATGTAGAGCCAACAAAAGATGCAATGAAGATGTAGTGCTGGGGAGGAAGGGTGATGGCAAAGCACTCATAGCACAGCTTTCAATTAGGTGCCCTATTTTGTTCACAGGTGTTTAATCTGAACTGTTTAGTAGGCAGATGGTGATCGCGTAGGACTATCCTTCCGCAAGGATGCTCATATCTCCACACAAAAGCAAAAGAGAGAGGTACTTTCAAACAAATGTTAAATAATGAATGCAGCCACACACGCCTATTAACGGCTGATGGAGAGCCACAGCATCCGCTTTCCTGACGGAGAGCTGCACTTTCAACTTCATTTCACTATAAAGGAGATGTTCATCACATGCCTGGCTCAGCCATTCCCGTGGACTCCTCTTACATTAGCAAGACCTGGATGTGAGGTTTGTTTGCCATTAGTAGGTAGTTTTCAGAGATTTAGAGTGGATTTGGCCTAGAGGGTGGGATGTAAGAGTCTGTTCTTGCAAACTTGCTGGAAATTCTAATACCATGTTCCCTCATAGACCTCATACACTTTCTGAGCTGTTGAAGACAGCTTTTAAGACCTGCAGATGTGTTCCTTAAGCTCTTCTATTCACAGTTTTTTTAATACAGTATTTCTTAGGATTGAATTTCCACCACGGGATATCCATGGACACTGCGGCAGAACGGTTTGTTGGGATATGCTGGGGGCTTTGCCACTCACATCGCTCTGGCAGTGCATCTTCTGTATCGCAGACGTCTAATAAAGCAGTTTAGCCCCACCAGATGCCATGACGAAAGGCTTGAAGATGAGGAGCTATTCTCGTCCTTGGCCTTCTTCTTTCCTTACAAACGGCAGAGGCAAAGGCAGAGACTAGCTGGAGGCGGATAAGCAGAACTGTATTATTTGAGAAGCAGACACTCCTCTGGCAGAGCCTGCTGCTTCTCATCCCCGATGTGTATTAGCTCTGCTGCAACACCACACTGAGGATGGGATTCATCATTCCTAACTTTAAATGCCTACAGTGATTTGTCTCTACCCAAATGTGCTCAGATTAATTACACCGTAGAAGAAAACCCTTTCCCCTTTTTGCTGTGGAGGAAGTATAGCCAAGGGCTCCACAGCAGAGCACTAGAAGACACAGAGTTAGGCAGGATGAGTCCCCACTGTCCAGTTCTGCCTGGGAATGCTCTGCCTGTACAGTAAGTTCCAGTGAATAAAATCAAGTTTTCATAGGGCATAGCCTCCTGGCAACACCAACTTTAAGGACGCCAAAATCACTTTGGAGCAGCAGAACCCACAAAAAGTAGTTACTGGTGTAATTTTGTCTTGAAATTGAGCCCTGGTGTGAATTTTTGAATGCCTACTGAGAGCTAAACTAACACTGAAATGATTTTGTCAGCAAATTTGTAAAAAATGTGTAGAAACTGCCTATCTCTACTACTAGCCCACCAGCCAGATTTGCCTGAAGTCAGCCTCTAGGTTCAAAATCTGCACAAGTACACAAAGCACAGTGGTGCTGTTTTGATTTCTGGTGAAACCAGGCTGAACCAAGATTTTGAATGTGCTGAAGTCAATCACTTCTCTGTATCCAGGAGTTTCCTCAGAGCAAACCTGAAATGATTTCTTTCCACCAGAAGCGGATGCTGCCAGCTGAGCTCTTTGAAAATGCAAACACTTCCCCATCATGCTTTATTTTCCCATTATATTGAGTGCTCATAAACCCATTGCCTTAATTTTAATAAGATTTCATAGAGTTTGGCATAAATACCTCCTATTCATCACCACATTAGAAGAAAGAGAAACAATAATAACTTAATTATCTCTTATGCCAAAACTAATTATAATTCTCCAGATTCATAATCAATACTTTAAAGCTGTTCTATCTCAGAGAACAGTTTGTCAATATTTTATATACTGTTAATAATTCATGGTTTTATTACACAATCAAACAGGAATCTAACAGCAGAAGGCCGCAGCACAGAAGGAAACAGCAAAGCAAAAAAAAATGAAGTTGAAGAATGCAGGACCTCAAGGTTCTAAGTGAGGGGAAGATGGACAGCTGCTCATACACACATCGCAGCTCCAGCTTTCTCTCCGCCTCTGATCTGCAAGAGTAAGGCTGTGTTCCTAAGACAGAAGAGCTGGTCAGAGGAAAGCAGTATGCCAAAAATCCATGCTGAAAGAATCAACTAGAAGGGAGATCAGCATTTTTCAAGTGTGATGTCAATCTTTCCACTGGGAGTGTGAATCTGGGAGTGGAGAAGAGATGGGATGAGGACTGACCGCCCCTTTTGAGAGGCAACCAGCATTGTATTAGCTCAGCTGTACCATAAGTTCTGTCCTAAAAATGCAGAGAGATGTAAAGCACAGTCTAATTTCTTAGTATCCCTTCTTTCTAAGGTCAAATACTTGCCCTCTGTTACTGCAATGCCACAAGCATTGACCCCATTATCCACATGCCTGAACCCAAGTCACTCAGGATGATGTTTACGAGTAACCTCTGCATGATCACCTCAGGAGATACAAAACTTGCCTAAAACCAGTGGAACACATGGAAGCACAATCTCTGTGTTGTGGGAAAAATGTGAAAGATTATTTATGATGATCTAATTGGCATTTGAAAGAGCTGATCACCACCTTTTGAAGAGAAATCAAGGGAAATGTAGGAAAAGAGTGCTCCTCAGGTCAGCCTGACATTTGCTGTCCCATGCGTGGGAAAACACTTCTGTTGAAAATAAGATGTTACAGTCATGAGGACTTGGAAGCAAAATGGGGAAAGTGTTGGCTGTGGTCCTGATCAATTAAGGACAGCTGTCTCCACTAGTGTGCTAGCGCGTGTGTCATATGGGAATGTGGAGCCCACAGCAGAGATGCGGTTCTTCTGGCCCATGTGCAGAGATATGAAAAAAGATGACTTCTGCCTCCAGAAGCGTAGAGCCTAAGCAGGTGCAGCAGTGAAATCAACGGTTAGCATTGATTCCTTACTGAAGGGAAACTCAGCGGTGCAGCAGCAAGCGCTCTTGTTGGCATAGAGAGTAATTCTCAAGCTCTAAGTACTGCTGCGGTGTCTTGCACACAAACCTGCCCTTTCTCTCTATTTGTTTTACTTTAATGACTGCAGAATGGGTGTATTAGGTTTTGGTAGGCTTTGGTAGCAGGGGAGCTACAAGGGTGGCTTCTGTGAGAGGCTGCTAGAAGCTTTCCCCGTGTTGGATAGAGCCAGGGTCAGCCAGTTCCAAAATGGACCTGCTGCTGGCCAAGGCCAAGCCCATCAGCAACAACGACAGCATCTATGGGACAACACATTTAAGAAAAGGGAGAAAAAACCTGTAACTGCAGCCAGAAAGAGGAATGAAAATATGTGAGAGAAATAACTCTGCAAACACCAGGATCAGTGAAGAAGGAGAGGAAGGAGGCGCTCCAGGCACTGAAGCACAGATTGCCCTGCAGCCCGTGGTGAAGACCATAGAGAGGCAGGCTGCCCGCCTGCAGCCCGTGGAGGATGACAGGGGAGTAGATGTGCCCCTGCAGCCCATAGAGCGTGACAGTGGTGTGGGTGTCCACCTGCAGCCCATAGAGGACCCCACGTTGGAGCAGCAGAGACAACATATCATGAACTGTCCCTCTGTGCCACTTTGGGGAGGAAGTAGAGAAAATTAGGAGTAAAGTTAAGCCTGGGAAGAAGGCAGGGGTGTGAAGAAGGTGTTTTAAGATTTACTTTTTTATTTTTCCTTCTCCTACTCTGATTTGATTGGAAATATATTAAGCTAATTTCCCCCGGTTGAGTCTGTTTTGCTGATGAAAGCAACTGGTGAATGATCTCTCCCTTACCTTGACCCCAACAGCCTTTCGTTACATTTTCTCTCACCTGCCCAGATGAGGAGGACAGTGACACAGTGGCTTTGGTGGACACCTGGTCTCCATATGAGTGTGCTCTACTTTTTCTCTCTCTTAGCATTAGTATTGCGCTTCATTAGGGGCAGGTTTTGTAAGTCTGTAGTACAGACCTGGACAGAGTAGTTCTCACTGCACATTTGTCAGGTTTTTTTGTATTATGTTATTCTTTTTGCATCATTATCAACTTTTTGTAAGTGTCTACAAAATAGGTGCAGGATAGTAAAAGTCTTCAGAGTAAGTAAATGGACATTGTGCTAAATGAGTTATGTCTTTGATGCTATTATCTCTAAATCAGCATAGATTATTCAGGCTAGGAGCTTTTAGAATCGTAAGTGGCTGAGATCATTTCTCAGTTCATCATCCTATTACCCATAATGAGAAAATACTTCTAAATATGAAGATTACTCTTCCAAAAGTTCCCTTGTGAACAATTCCCCAGGCACTAACAATATTTATTAACTCTTTTCTTTCTGCACCAAAGGGACTGAGAGAAACTCAAAGTCCTCAAGGATTATTCTGAAACATTCAGCCTCTCTGAATTTGCTATCACTCTCCTGGGACCCGTTTGGCTCTGCACTTGCATCTCTAACAGTATTTTCTTAGTTTCCACCTCTGCAGCTGCTTTTCTGCAGTATGTAAATTCAGCTGCTGGTGCTGAACCTGGAATATGATAAAGCCTTTTAAAACTTCCTTTCATTATTTTTGAGTGGCTCTGTTTATGCTGGGTTTAACTTCTCATTTCATCAAGTACAGATTTTACTGCTTTGCCAATCAATGATTTCTATTTGCAAGCCTGACAAAATTACAGGTCCCCTTCCCTGCCCAAAGTGGGGAAGACCCTCAGTATACCCATGATGAAGCTTCCCTTCATTCCTACATTTTTTCACTGACTTATTTCCTTATTATATGAGTAGCCTTACCAGTTTTATTTATTGGGCTGCACGTTTCTAAGAACCCATTTAATGCACAGTTTCATGAAACCATTTTCATGGAATATAAATTTCACATTCCAGCTCTTGAGTAAAGGATTCCTTTTACCTTCCACTGAGTAATATACAGTTCTGTAAAAAATACCTTCTTTTTCTGCTGGGCAAGGTAAGATTTCAACATACCACACCTATGAGCTAATCCCATCTAGGGAATGCTGCTGCTCTTGCTGAGTTTGCTCCCATTTTATTTCCAAGGAAGAGGTTCAGGTCTGTGACTAAAGAGATGATGAGGGGTCAAAAGTCTCCATACAGTCCTCCCTTGCAACTTCACTGCACATCAGCTTCTGCTAACTGCACTATCTAATTCCCCTATAATGTCCACTACTCAAGCAGTAAATATCAAAACAGCTACAATAAGGTCAACGTCTGGCTTAACTACGAATGATTGGGCATCGCAGAAGTGGTTTCAGAAAATCTTATGCACTGCAAGTATTGTCTTCTTCACCTTTTTTTCTTTATTGTAAAAATTACCATACTTAAGTTTGCCAAATTACTGCTGTATTTCATTTGTGTAAAGGCATACTTCTGTAAATCACACATGTAACAGCTTTTCCTTTAACAATAGAGGACGAAGCGAACGCAAATGCATGTTTTACTCTACGTTACCCAGCACGCTCTGCATATTATGCAAAGAACAACTGCTACTTCCAACTTCTGCCCTGCTTTGCTATTGCTTTCTTATTCTCTTTTCATGAAAAACTACCCGCACTGCTCTACTTATTAATTGTAATTTGTGTGGTGGTGAGGTTTTTCTCAGAGATCTACATCTGCAAGCAGCACAGGATGTTTGCAAATGTTTTATTTCAGAATTGTTTGAACAGATTCATGGGCAAATGCCAGCCTGGTTGTTGACAAGCAGCTCTTTTGTGTCAGTTTATGACAGACATTTTTTTGTATCATTGCAAAAGTTAGAGTGTCTTGTTAACACCATGTCACATCAGAAGTCTGAGGTTTACCTCCTGTATAAAACTCAGGTGGCAAGAATTTATGAGAAAAAAAGAAAGGCTGAGTCCTAGTGTGAAGAGTGACTTACTTTAGAGTTGCTTCCTTCATGATCTTTACACTTTCATCCACAATATTTCATACTGACTGCTGGCAGAGACAACACACTGCATCAGAAGGACCCCACATCCAAGCCAGAATGACAGCAAACACGAGCCACATCCATAAAAAACAGATATCTAAAAAATAGGTACCAGCTATTTGTCCAGTCTTTCATCATGAGATAGTTTTCCATTATTCTTTACACGTAGCTCCATAATTACAGCTAGAGTATACTACAAAATGTGAAAATTTAGAAAAAAAAATTCCTGGAATTATCAATGTCCCCCAGAAGATCTGCTCCCCCATAGCTTTGCACACATATGGACGTGTGATGACGAGAGGTTTACATGTTATGAAATACAGTTTTTAAATTAAATGTGGGGATTTTAACCCATCTGCTTTACTTCATGCTGTCTTGCTGAAAAATCTTTTAAATCCTGTTTAATATTATCCCTTTTTTCTTTGCTCAGGCAGGGATGGATAAAGCTAAAGGGCCACACAGAGGCTACACCCATTTAAACAGCTAATTCCACAGCACGTGCCTCAGGCCCTGGGGCTTTAAACAGCTGAAAGCCCTTGGTGAGCCCTACAGCTGCTGTGCTTTTGACCAAACTACTCTTCTTTCCTCAATCTTTAAAAACCTGTCTTGGTGGGGAGCTTTGCTCTGCTAAGTTGCAGTTGCAAGGCAGCAGGGTAGAGGCAGGGAGTGTCTGGTGGAAAGTGTGTGGCCAGGTAAAATCCAGATTAAACCCTAGAATTTTGCTCAGCACCACTGTGGTCTTTGTGTGAGCAGCTGCAGGCTCTGGCAAGGCTTGGAGAAAGTGCCGCATCAGACCCGAGGTGAACTGGGCCATTGCGTAAACCTTATTTTGGTGAGTATGGCATACTGCATAGGATACTAAGATTGGCTTTCTATTTTTGTGTTAAAAGAAGCATCTTCCTAAATTGTAAAAGTCCATTTTTTTTTTACCCTGTAAAGGCGTATTAGATGACAGTTGTCATAGACGAGATCCCTGAGTGGGACTGAACAGAACATAGTCCTGTTACACTCCTTCAGAGGATCCTTTGCAAACACATTAAGTCTGTCTTGAGGTTTTTTTTCTGAACCACATTAGTGTTGGTTCCTAAATTTAATGTGATATATAAATCAGCCAATTTCAGCTGCATTTAAGAGATAGCACTATTTCACTATTCCTGGGTCTTGAAGCCCTCTATAAAGAATGTGAATTTTTCTTAGACTATTTTAAAAAAATATATATTTTATCTATTTTCCAGAAGAAATGCATTTCATAATTTCAGAGTGTCTTGTCTAATGATCATTATCCAGTCATTTAAAACAAAGCTTTTCAGGAAAGATCTTCCTAAAGAAGATTTTTAAATTGATTTTTCTATTTTTTTATTGTTTAAGATTCAGTTCAAGAAAAGCAAAGACTGTTTTTCTGTACAGACAGGCTCCCCACATGTGCTGTCAAAGTCTGTACTTGTAATTTCTTTCGGTGGGATTAGCTGTTTTAGAAATGTTTACATATTATCAAAATTAGGTTCTAAAATGAGCTGCAGTATCTATTAAAAAAGGGGATAATATTATTTTAGAGAAACTAATTGGAAGCTTGTTTTTGGCTAAAGTAGTTATTATTTCCATTATGACAAGCTAGAAGCAGATGAAATTCACCTTTATCTTCCCCAGCCTGGTGTCTCACACTATTTATTCAAACTGAAATTAAAACCTGACAAAATCCCAGTGAGGCATTTCGCACCAGTTAAAGATTATTCTTCTGGAAAAGAACTTTTCTTCAGCAATTTCATCACACTGTTACACACGTATTTATTAGTAAAGGGTGATACATAAATCACAAGCTATCTGATTTTACATATCTTTCCCCGTTCCCAGTAAAAATGAAACCAAACAAAAAACCTTAAGACTATACTTTTCCCAGAAAACTAAAGTTTTAAGAAAAAATGATGATCACTTTTCAGAGAAAGCGTGCTACAGTGCAAGGAGATCTGGGAGGCTCTGCAAGCTTTTGGCACCAAGAGGACCCTCGCTAGCCCTAGGCAAGTGCAGAGTCTGGCCAGCATATGCAAGAGAAGAGCAGAAAATAAGGCAGAAAACTCAGGTTGCTTTATGCTGCCTTTATTCTGCTGTGCCAACCCATAGCTCTGTGCCCAGGGAAAATCGGAGTGTCCGCCCTAGATTTGCACAGGAGAAGGAAAGGGGGGAATTTTGAGCCTGCACATTGCACGGTTACAAACTGCAAGAAACAGCAGCACTTCCATATGGAAGCAATGGGGTGAAAAATTTGTTTCCTGCACTAATAACTAAAGCATATTAAGAAGGATAGGTTTACAGGGGTGTGGGCTCCTTTTCATATTTAGGAGAAATTTTCCAGAAGTGTAAAATGATAATCGCCTGAGGAAAGGGTGGTTAATAATTTTTCCCTGTTAATTCAAATGCACAAAAGTTAATTGCAGTTTGGCAGTTGGAGATATACAAATTAGGAGAGTTTAATTCTGCTAATCCTCCCTTTAAGTTGCAGGGTATTGAATATAAATATGATCACCTCGCAAAGGGGCAAATCCTGCCTCCACTGAAGCCAGTAGGAGCTTTGCCATTGACTTCAGAAGAAGCCAGGTTCAGTCCCAGGTGCCCTTGTTAGCCACACATGTATGAGTGAACTGGCTCAGAGAAAGGGAGAATAATGTGATTTTTCTCTCAGAATACGGGCCAAAAATTCCTTGGAGATTCTGAAAAACTTTGGAAAACTTCCCCAGCCCCACTACTCAATTCTTGCAGCTATTTTTGGCTACCCATATACCCTACGGGAGAGGTTGAGTTTTCTGTGGTTTCCCATTTCCCATTTAATTGCCTGACTGATTAGATAACCAATGCCAAAAATCCCTCAAAAAATCAAAGACTTTAATACAAATTGTGTTGTTTCACATTTAAGAACCTGCAACACTCTACCAAACTCTCTTCCCTGTATGCTGTTGCCACCACTTGGTCTCATGTGAGGCCATGTAAGGTTTTGGCCTCTGCCTCTTGTGAGTAAACTCATGGAGATCAGAAGAAAGCCAAGCAAGCTTGCTGCCAGAGGCTGAATATTCTGCTTTGATGTAGGTAAAAATTCTGCTGTTGGCTTCAGTGGATGTAGGACAGGTTTCATGCATTACAGTGCAAGAAGGCTGCAGGTTGGACCTCTATCTGAGCTAGTACATGCTTTGAGGTGTTGTCTTTGAACACCTCTAAAACAACGATCAAATTATTTATCCACCTTTGTAAAGAATCTGCATACCTGTACAGCCAAGAAGTGCAATTTAAGGTTGATCAAGTGAGCAGGACATAACCTCTGCTGCTGCAATATATCTTGGCCAAGCACCTTGCCATCATTTAATTTGAATTCATGTGTACAATGACATGAGATAAATAGTACAAAGATTAGTCCAATCAGAAATGGATATTGCTTAAAAATACCCATTTGGCTTGAAATATTGCAAGAAAATCAATCCAGAACATCTACAGAACTGAATAAGAACGTAAGTCACCAAATGTATCCGCTGTGAGCCAAACCTCCTCATCTTGAGTTCAGTTATCACTGACATTTCAGCTATTATTCATCAATTTAGGAGGAAAAGCTGAACCCAGATCATTTGCAAAACCTGTATGGTATTTTTTAAACAATTCTCCTGCCTTCCTGGTGATGATTATTATATGCTGCTCTAATTAAACAGATTAATTTACATCTCCCATAATGAGAGGATATGAGTACCAGTGCAGATTTATTTCTCTGGATTGCTTCCCTCAGTCACTGCTTGTAACTGTGAGGCTGCAGCAGTATTTTCTCCTCGGACCTTCAAATATGCGGAAGCTGAGATGCTCTGTGATTCCAAAAGAAATAATTCTGATGTCACAAAAAATGTCATTAAAACTACTGCAGTCTTTTAATAAGCTCCTTCTTGGGAGAATGGATTTTCAGCCTCTTCGCATCAGCGCTCGGCAGAGTAACTACAGAGAAGCTTTGTGCCAGCGCCCCCGTTACAAAATCCGTTTCTCAAGGGTTTATAATTACAACATGCCTATAAAATTTTACTTTAGTCTGAAACCCAGGATATAGTTTCTCAGACAGGGAGGAAATATTGCTGGCTGAACTTGGTTTAAATCAATTTTGAGTTTCAAGAATACAAAAATAATAAGGTTTGTGGGTTTTATATGCTTTTTCTGTGGTTCTATAACTCAGAAAGAAATCACTTTGTAGAATAAAGTGTCATGTTTGTTTATAAAGCAGAGTGGCAGAAAAAACAGCACAGATAAAAGTTCAGACTTTTTATAGTGGCTACTGAAAATTCTAGGAAAATAATTTTCTTGAAGAATTTCCCTATAGTGTCCTCGTGCACAGCCCTTGCCATGAATAGGTATGATAATACATATTGCAGGAGCTCAGTAGGGTTGTGGTTCATATAGTTCAGCTGGAGAGCTATTTTAAGAAGCTGCAGAAATAAGAGATGATAGTTCCCACATCAGATTTTGTTCATTGAGGCTGCTTCGATGAAGATTATTCTGATCTGTTCCCATAGGCAGGGCAGGAGAAGGGACACATCATCGATGGGCAAAGATGCAAAGAGTCACATTGCCGAGTCGCCCTGTCACTGTGCTCAAACTTATTTATATCACGCTTGTGGCTAGTCGCAGGACAGAGATCTGTTAGGTCAAAACTGTCTTACAGTTAGCTAAGTGCAACAGGCATTTTCCCTGTTTTCCTCATTTCCACACTGTATTGGTGAGAAGGGAGACAGAACATGCCCTAGTAAAGATTGCTAATAAAAACCTCAATAACTGGACCACGTGCAACTAAGAGTTGCCGTTTATATTGGTATTGCCAAATGTCTTGCAATATTTAGCCTTTGGCTTTTATCAATAAAGAAAATAATGCTGCTGCTAAACTGAAATATTGATGACACAAGCAAAGCCCAGTAAACACAGACATAAAAAAAGACAGAAAATGAACCCTATAAATCTTAGTGCAATATATTTCATGTTGTTTGGAATTCACAATCAAGTCAGTTTTATCTAATTAAGCATTGTTCAGTCTGTCTTTCTCAGCTTTGCCCTATTAGACAGTGTTCCACTTCTCAACATTCTACTTCAGTATCAAATTGACAGAGTCATTTTTCACAAGGCAAACTGGGATTAAGGTGATATTAAATCATTTGGCATACCACAACCAAAACCATGCTGCAACAAAAAACTAGCTGTTTCCTTTTGTTGGTGTCATCGAGGATGCCCTTCCCAGCTATTTTAGTGGGCTCCTGAATATCTACAGCTTTGCTAGCTCCATGGGATATGGATATGATATCGCAGGTTTGGAAATTTTGTTTGGACCCGTAATCGTTACCCTAGTTCTCCCATTAGCAGCTTTCAGCATGACGAAGCAAGACTAGCTATGTCTTAGGGTAACCTTAGGGCCCACTAGCGGGTAGTACAGGTGTACCCCCATGCTCCCCTATATCCCACAAAAATACACGTTTCCCACAGGTGAGCTTTTCCCTGCCATTTCAAGAGAAGGAGGGGAAGTGAGTTTAATTACTTCAGTTAAATTATTCATTTTATGCCTACTACTATGACTTCTTTAAAGTTAACCTATGTAGAGAGAATTATTTCTGAGGTGTGTTATTTCCACCTTGCAATGTATCAGGTATTTCACTCTCGCAAAACGACTGAGTAAATGATTTTTTTTTTTAAAAAAAAAAAAAGCACTTATCAAGAAACATGGTTTATAAATGCATTTTGTCCTTCCTTCAACTTCAGGCTTTTAGTATTATTTATTCAGATCCCATATGTAAAGAAATATATTGAGTATGTGCGTGGGTAGAAGAGGAAGTATCTATATTTTCCACAACTGGCTGAAATCCAAATGTATTCCTAAATCCTAAAGAAATTCTGTCCATGAGTCATCCTGGCAGGGCAGTGTAGGTGTGTGTAACTGTGTGGGAAAGGATGGGCTCTAATGAAGAGACTTGCTAATAAATATGATGATTCGCACCAATCTAATGGTTGTCCAGGACTTTAAAAGCTCTGTTTCTGCAGCAGTCCTGAAAACCCTAAAGGAGATGAGTCTAAGACAGATGTCTGGGTAACACGGTCTCAGCTTTGTGGTTTTGTACTGTGTTTGGTTTCCCAGCCAGCCCTGCAACTCAGGTCACTCATGGCTCTACGAAGAGGCGCTTTCTGGTGCTAAAAGCCATTAGAGAACAGATTTTACTCTAGATTTCAAGGCTTAATCATGCAACCATGGTTTCTACAATCATGCAGAAAAAAAGACACAGGAGCAATGTCGCAAAACTAAGCACTTGGTATAGCTCCATGGCACGAAGCAATCAATATACCGTGAAACTTCACTGTTTATCTACCATTACTTTTCAGTCTTTTTAAGTGTTATGGAAAGCTAAGCAGTCTTTTTTTTCTGAGTGTGCCTGTAAAAATTCATTTTTCTTCCATAATTTCCATTCCTCATGATCATTTCTATGCTCCCTTTCTTCCACAGTTCAGTTGGCAAAACAAAATAGACATTCACTGATATTAAAACAGCACTGCGCAATGGCCCATTGCAGAAGAATTCAGAAATTTAAAAAGCAACTTGTGAGAAGAGTAACCAGATAACTGATACACCTCCTAAATGAGGAAAAGTGAGACCCTTACTAGCTTTTTTCCCAGGGCTGCCCTAAGTTAGGAGCTTTTCCGATTGTTTTACATTATTACTCCACTACTTTTATCCTCCTTTCAGACCCTGCAGTTTCTTAGCCGATATTGCAAAAGGTCAGAGATGTTCATCGGTTCATCTCTGTTGTACAAGACTTTCAGACAGGAATGTTTTTCCTTTCTCAACCTCATGTAGCTTTGTAATGAAACGCTAATTTGGAACCCATAAATCCTGTTACTTTAAAATAAATTTCAGATAGGCATCAGGACTTGAAAGGACGTATTAAAAAAGAAATATTTTTTTCCTGTGTTTGTTCAGGAGCATCCAGGACTCATAAAACTTTACATTAAATATCAACCTCACTTCACAATATTGCAGGGATGAAGAACTAGCTTGAAATTGATTTATTGACCCCTGAAAAGACAGATATATAAGGTTATTAACACTTCCATATGTGCAAAATCTATTTTTTGGGCTTGTTAACATTCATGTGCTGGTTAACAGTGACTATAAAAAGGACAGTGCAGACACCTCCCTTCTGAAACAACTGCTCATGGATAAGAATTCAGCACTATGCCTTTTCTGCTAAGTATCAACAGAGAAACGTCAGCGGATGTTTAGCTCCTTCAAAAATTGAGCCACATACTTAGTCCACGTTCTAAGATTTGGATTCAGTTTTTCCAGTTTTGGTGTCCATAGTCGTATCAGGGTCTTGCATACGTCCTAGAATTATTTGGCTAATTTTTTTTCAATGCAGCTACTTGCAAGAAGGAGTGAATGTTCGCTGTGTTTGAAAACCAGCTATGAGTCAAAGTATGGATTTACGGACTGTTGAGTGTGCAGCTCCACATATTCAGAGAAAAGCGTTTAGCTTTACAGAAGTAAATTAAATACTTTTTCAGTCAGAGAAGGCAAGGTTCTTGCGGTCCTTCATTTTGAACCCATTAGAATTTTCAATTATTTATTCATATGCAGAGTTTTTGTCGCAGTGGGTTTGTGGTTGTCACATCACCTCAATTTTTCTAATGAGTTGCTAATGAGAGGTCAATTACTTATGGAAATTAGAAAAACATTCATTGAGGAACTGTACTGAGTAAAAGTGTGCTACTTCATAATGTTATGATATAAATCATTACAGATTTAATGAATATTTTGCACTTTTTCATGTTACAGCTTATTTCCCACCCTACAAAATGGCCTCAAGATGATTTTGAAAAGAATGCGAGCAACTCTGCTAAAAATATTGCCTTTTTTCATACTGTATTCACATTGTAAATTCATATTGTATTTACACCAACAAATGACTAAATTTAGATTGTATTTACGATAATTGCAGAATACCTTACTTTCTTCTTTTGTCATTAGAAATTTGCTCATGCATCAACATCTTGCTGTGAAATCTTCAGCCGATTAAAACACAGGAGTTAGGAACCCTAGGTATGCCATGCTGAATCAAAGCACTAATCTGTCATCTAGCCTGGCTCCGTTTCCAGCAGTCACCTTTCATTTGGCATTACAGGGGAAAAATGGACATCCTGTAAAGCACCTGGCTGGCTGCATTGTATCCAGACTGGTGCTTGCAAAGGGGCCTTCTGACCCCTCTCTCAGGTAACCAGTGCTACCAGCACTGGAATAAAATAGCCAGAGCCTGCAGCACTTCATCCTGACCTCAGGACTGGTGAACTCTACCCCCATCTTTTTAGTGAAAGACCTTCAAGAATTGGTGGCAGGGAAGAGGTTTAAACGTTCATTTCACAATTCACGTTCTTCCTGGGCACCTAGTTTGCACTCTTCAAAGGTCTTGAATGAATGGTATAAAAACAGAGGAAAGAGGCAAAAAGAATTCAAGGGACCGAGATGGATAGCAGGTTAGTTGCAGTATCATGCAATTACAGAGGCCAGGAATATAATTCACTGCTGAAATTCAGCTTTGCGCTGTCATAAGTTCTTATTTGAGAGCAGAAGCTAAAATAGCCAGAGAAAGGGACATGTACAAGCAGAAGTATAATTAGACTTCAGTATTCCATATTGATACCCTGAGAATCACACTGCTAAGCATCATTTCAGAGTCTGAACAGGGTAACGCTGCAGTGAACAAATGTAAGACCTCCCATATTTGGACCATTAGATTATTCCATCTCCCCTATAGGCACTGTAAATCAAAGGCAAAAGAGACCCTGTTATGTGCTACATGACAGTTTTGTTGGCCTTTCTTTCCAAACAAATTCTGAACACACATGTTTTTTATGTAAGTCTCACTGACTTCAGCTTTACTGTCTCAAATACAGACTTAAATAGGGGGGAAGGAAGGAAAGAAAAAAAAAATCAGACCTTGAAACCAAGCAGCTATCCATAGAGAAGGAATGTTACAGCTGCTTAAATAAAAAAAAGAAATGAATGCATCATCACATAGATGTGATATTCTCAGTATCTAAAGTATTACAAGGTCTTTGTCCCTTTGAACCAGGTCTAGTCCGGATTTAGGTGAAAATCGTCCTATTATTTGTCTTAGGTGTCTTCAAAGCCCATCATTTTGGTGCAAAGAAATACATTGTGCCTATTAAACGGTAAATCAGTTTGTCCAAAGTACAATTCTGCCACTTACTCTTAATATCGCTTTGGGTAGCACTCGCATTTACATCTCTATTTCCTCCTCCCTTCCCCTCTCCTTGGAAAGATAAAAATGTTAAAAACAACAAGGTGTCCAACTACTAATAGAAAGCAATATAATGCTGCACAGATCAGCTCCATGATGGAATAAAGAAGTGAGCATGAATCTAAGTACCTTCTCCTCATATTGTAGACTCTGCATTGTTTTCAGGAGTATTTTTGTCAGGCAGTGATGAAAGGCTAAGAACAAAGTGAGTAAAATTTCCTTTTAGTGCTTAAAAATTCTCAGCTGGTTTGTTGTATCAAAAAGCTGTCTCTTTAAACAAATCACACAGTTAAAAATGCCAAGTTATAATTCAGCAACTAACTCAGAAAATGACAATTTAATCAATCAGAAACAACCCCGAAAAAGAAAAAAAAAATGAAAAAGAAATCTTCAAGCTTTTATGCAATGTGAGTGTTTGAAACTATAAAAAGGTTCAATCACTGTAGAACAAGCCTGCAGCATCAATGTTTATTAAAGTCAAGGGAGCCATTTATTGACCTGGGAAATAGCAAAGCACCCGCAGCACTGCTGGATTGCGTTTTTATAGTTAACAAATGGAAGGTGATATTTTCCTTTTCTCTTTTAATTGTGATTCCATCAAATCCAAAAAGTTAAAAGCCTGTCGATTTTTAAAGGAAAGCAAAGAGAAGGACGTTCCACACCGTTCTTCAGTCATTCTCTCTCCTCTAACTCCTAGCCCTGGGATATATCAAATCATTGCAAAACAGGATCAAATTTTTAGGCTTTTCCGCAAGGCAGCAAAATGACAGACTGGTGTGTGTTCCCCCTGCCACTTTAGGTGATGGCAGAAGATAGCGAGCTACCATTACGAAGCTGCTTCTCTCTGTAATCAAAAAGGAATTACTGTATTTATCCACATAAAGGTCACCCTGCCACCAGGGCCAAATGCACTCAGGAAGAATTATCTTCTCCCAAACTCACAACAGGCACTTTCTCCAAAGACACATCTTGGTTGTTCTGGGGATTTTTGTAACTGCTTTGCTACAATCACATTTTTAAGGCACATCTTCTCACACTGCATAAAGTGTGAGCCACGTAAGGCTATGAAAAGGAAAGCATCAGCAACATGAACTGCACTTACAGATCTGTGTTAACAAAATTATTGAGTTTGACTCCTGCTTCATTCTTTCCGTATCATTCCCCATCCTCAGGAAACCTTGGGATGAACCGAGGAACACAGGGCAGGGATTTAAAACACTCTGCATGTGTCAAGCTGCCACCGAAGCTGGTGCCAATGCCAGAAAAGGGGGCTTCAAAAGCTAAGAGGATGAGTCAGTGCAGCCTGAGCTGACACATCGCACGCTGAAGCCGAGAGCTGTAGCTAACCCACATCCTCCATGGATTAGGTACAAAGCAGGCTGAGCAAGGCACGCCGGCCAGCGGGTTATACATGCACGCATCAAAGGGTAATGAATATTGTAACAAATCCTCAGTCACCTAGGACCTTAGCAGTTGTCAGTACGCTGCACGCATTAGCAGCTCAGAGCTTGGTGGGAGCAAAAGAGATAAAACCTGAGTCCTCCACTTCAGAACCACGCCTCCAGAACTTGGAGAATTTCACACTATTTATGTGCAGAGCACAGGGTACAAAACTGCCTTTCTGATCCCACCTGGTCGTACATAGCACTTCACACCTTCCTTTTGGGTTTGCAAACAGACCCCTGGCAACTCCACTTCTCATTTTCTTGTCCTCCTTCATAGAGTAAAACACATAATATCCTTACTTAAAACATAATGGAGGAGTTTGACACAAATTAATGACTCACCTGTCATATGCAAAGAATTTTTATATTTGCAAGGGGGGAAAAAAGGCTTCAAGTATTTTGAGAGCTGTAAAAAGTTGCTTCAGAATTCAAAGACAGCTCATGAAAAATCAAGTCAACTGATAGGTTGGCGTAAGGTTTGAGATACCCATTTTGTGCTAAAATCACAATACTGCATGAATATGATTAAATAAAATGTTTCGAAAAAAGTAGCCCACGAGTTCCCTCAAATTAGATCCCACTGGCGTGAAATTAGTTCACAGCTTTCACTTGTGTTGCTCCAAGAGACATTACTTGTTAAATAATGTTAATGGTAACTTTGATTTGACTTCTGTAATTACTAGAGGGAGAAGGGACCTTATTTCCTAGGAAGAAAAATCTTTTATCTGCTTGTTTAATGTACACTCTTTGATGAGATGGAGCTCCTTTCCCCTGAGTTGTTTCCGTGAGCATTTTTGTTTTGAAAAAGAAATGGATTTCCAGGTTGAAAGCAGAGCTGCCGTGCAGTTGTCAGAGCTGTGGGAGAGGTGTCTAATTGTCATTTACAATGACCCTCGATTCTTCTCCAAACAGAGCGTCTCTCCTACCTTGTTTCCCCACCCTCACTCTCCCTCACAAGCAAGCCTATCTACAGGACTAGATTCTTCTCTGAGCTGCCTCCACCACCACCAGTAAATCATAAAAATTTCTCCTACAATCAGTGGAGTGTCTTCAGATTTACCAGACAGTATAATCTGGTCCACGAGACAGCTGATTGTTATCTATAGCCTTCCCATCCAATTCAAGAGATGGGAGACGTAATCCAAAAATTTCCTTTGGACTTTTTTACTGCCAAAATATATCAAGTTCCGTGGCAGCCTTTTTACAAGCTCCACTTTTCTAAATAAACATCACACAGTCTGTACTACCTTTACCGCAAAACACTTCTCCCTGCTTGTATCGAGGTGGGCTGTTAGCTGATGTGCTGACACACAAGACAAACAGCGGCAGCATCTCCGTGCAAGCCCGTGGTGTGGCACCAAGACACGGGGTGCAGTGGGGCTCAGGCTGTGCATCCCAAGCTCTTGCTCACCAGAGAGCACTGGGAATAATCCTCACAGTTCAACAAGTTCAAAACCCCTTGCACTTTCCCCCTCCCAGTCAGACACTGCACTGCTTGGTAAATTATTAAACTCAGCTCCCAAAGATTAAAGGGCTGGTGGCATCACGCTCCTTTAGATCAAAGGCGTCGGGCAGCTGATACGTGCAGCAGCTGCATCCAAAAAAGGCTGCAAGTGGAGTCTGCTGAAGGGGGCTGCAGGAATTGTCGAGCTATAGGCTTTAAATTGTTGCTCCAGAGGCAGCACCGGGCGGGGCAGGAAAGCCTTTTGCAAAGGGCACCAAGCGAAGCCAGGCACTGCCGTAGCTCAGCAGCTGGAGAAGTGCTGATGGGTGTGCAGTAGTGTATTTAGAAGGAATCAGTCGCTGTACGTTCCCAGACTGTAAATTAACTGAAACCGAACAGAAAAAAAAGCCCTGAGTGGCACTGAAGGCCATGCAATTAAACGGAGGGCTCCGATTTGCAATGATCAACAAAAAGCAAATACATTATTAGAATGCACGGCAAACAGAAAATAACACCAAAAGCGGTGAGATTATTGCTGTATTCTATTCATTAACAGCTTTCTCCAATTGGTTTGTTCACTAAAATTCAAATAGATTCATTCTTTGATGCACATTTGTATTCACAAAATTGTGAACTTCTTCTCAGCCTTCTTTCGTCAGAAAGCATTTATAGCTGTTAATGAGAAAGTGAATAGAGAAGGAGCTAAACACAATGGGGCCAAACGAAGCTGGACAGGTTCCACACTCACAAAGACTTTCGTGCTGGGACCTTGAATTTCAGAGCAGCTCCAACTCATTTACGGAGCCTGGAAATGAAGGTGCCTTGCCTATATGAAAATTAAATATTTTCATAAAGTGTTATGACTTTGCCTTGAAGCGGTTGCGGCTCCATGTTTCACTCACGTCTGTGGTCATTCTAAGCCACTGAGCTTAACTGTGTAATAAGGATGCCTGGATGTGGATAATTCTTCCTCCTCCTTTCCCACTGCAATCAGGTTTTGCCCTTCATTATATGTTTTTGTGGGTGCTATTACAGCATAAATCTTTACAGAGTTCCTCAAGCTTCGACCTACACCTTGCATATACGAGAACTTTTCTCCCTAGATTGTCTTTTGGAGCACACCAGTTCATTAAAGTTTTGAACACTGAGCCCTCACTCTTATTGCTTTATCGCCTGGTTTATGCGCAGAATGTCAAAACAGGCATCAGAAATCTGATTTATGAGGATATATACAGAAATTGTGGTACCTGCTTGTGACTGGGAGTTAGCTGGCAATTTCCTGTCAAGAGTTTCCTCCTCAGCCACCAGCCTGGCAGGTCACTGCCTCGATTGAATTCAAACATCGTGCTTCAGGACTAACAAAGCTGTGAAGCTTTTTGTAGTATCTTTGAATTTATGTGCTCTCCAGTTTTCATCACATTTGACCATTTTGTGTTTTTGTTGTGGTTTTTTTTTCAAGGAAAAGCCAGCGCCGATTGTAAAAAATGAAAGCTAAACAAGCCGAGCAGGCTCCAAATGCCAATATGAGATAAATTTTATACTCTCGTCTTTGAAATACCAGAAAATTAGGGATGAAACTGTAAGCTGGCAGCACTACAGAATGCACAAAGTGTTGATAAGAAATCTCAGGTTCCACTACTAATTTACCATTTCAGAACGAGTCAGATTTATCTCCCGCTCACACACCGATCTCCCTCGCCCCACACAACCGGCTCTGTATAGGCGAGTCGCTTTTATTTAACGTTGTTTTTACACCAACCGCGCACACGCACCCTCTCCGCGGCTGCCCTAGGGTGTGGGCAGGGGCCT
>NW_009713407.1:0-403 GCF_000703405.1 Apaloderma vittatum | reverse complement strand
CAGCTAGCGAGGTCTCAGAAAAAGGAATATGAAAAAACAAGCCTCTGTATGTTCCCTTATTTATATTTTTTTAAATTCACTTTCTTTTAAAGTAGGTTTGGGTGAAAACCAAAATCCCCCAGTCTCTGGGGGACTGAATTAAAAATGGTCTAAATAATGATCTTTATTTGCGAACAAAATCCTTCAAACTAAGAATGGCTAAGAAACAACAAAACAAAGAAAAAAACCCAAACAGCTACCAAAGATTGGCTAGTCCCTAACACTTTGTGTTTTGAGTGTTATGCAGAATAAGAAGGACAGTTTATTAATGCTTAAAACATCCCGTCATCAGTTTCCTCAAGACGTCCTTGATCTCCTGGCTCCTCAGGCTGTAGATGAGGGGGTTCACTGCTGGAACTCAACA
>NW_009713406.1:22088-25666 GCF_000703405.1 Apaloderma vittatum | reverse complement strand
GTGAGGGAGCGGGTCGTCAGGGTCACGTTCAACGCGGACGTGCACTCCAGCCTCCAGTGGAACTTCAGGCCCCAGCAGAGCGAAATCTACGTGAGTCGGCCCCGGCTGCGCCCGCAGGGCCGGTCCCACCGCGAGGGGAAGCCTCGGGTCCTCCCCAGCCGCCGTGAGGGAGCGGGTCGTCAGGGTCACGTTCAACGCGGACGTGCACTCCAGCCTCCAGTGGAACTTCAGGCCCCAGCAGAGCGAAATCTACGTGAGTCGGCCCCGGCTGCGCCCGCAGGGCCGGTCCCACCGCGAGGGGAAGCCTCGGGTCCTCCCCAGCCGCCGTCCGGCAGGTCCGATGCTGTGGCACCGAGCTAGGAAAAAAACCACAAAAACGCGCGGCTATCCAAAGTATATTTATATTTACCTGTGGGATTTTGTCAGGCGTGCCCCCTTCTTGCCCCTAACGTCATAGGACTGTTTCTGTATTAAACTAAACCAACCATTTAAATCTAACTTTACTATTTAAATTCAGTTCTTAATAAAGACGTGCAAAATGAGTCATGCTGCTTAATTGACTTCTGAGTTCGGCAGAGAAAGAATTCTGCCCTCAAAAATTAAAGGTACACCGTGTATGAATCCGTGCGTTAAGAGCTCCAGGTGCTGCTGCGCTGCTGGGAATAACAGCGCTCGGTAAAAATCTGGTTAAGCTGAGAGAGGCACTCGTGTAACAGCACTGATGCTTCTCATCTTGAAGTGGGCCACATTGCCTAGAAGCAAAATATCTGTGAAGGAACCAACTTGAAACAGTAGAAGAGAAAATGAACTAATTCTAGCTAAAGTCTGACGTGCTCTGTTTGGGGGTAGAGGGCTGCAGTGGATGAAAAATCACTGTGCAATTGCTTTATACAGGTGGTACCAGGAGAAACCGCACTGGCATTTTATAAAGCGAAAAATCCTACTGACAAACCAATAATTGGAATCTCTACCTACAATGTAATACCCTTTGAAGCAGGACAGTATTTCAATAAAATACAAGTAAGTATGAACAAAGCAAAGATTACCTTTTCCTTCACGTGAATGAGAACCGTTATCCCTAAATTAACCTTCTCTCATTTTACTCGTGGATACTATTCCTTGTATGCCAACATTTTAAGGAAATACCGTGTTTTTCAGATTGTAGTACATCAGTTCATTCTTAGCCTTGCTGTCTTCATAACAAGCTGCAGTACATGTCCAGTCAGGGTGGCTCCCAATTATTTCATATTTAATACCACTGACTTTGAGGCAGGTGGTAACGATGTCAGCTAGTCCAGCCAATTTGCATGTTTGGACCCTTCATTAAAGCTTTTTTTTTTTTTCCCCTTTAAGAGAAGAGGAAAAGAATTGCTGTCCTGTTGCTCATATGGTTCATCCGTCCCAGGATTTTAAGGATATACAGGGAATGAGAGTTGATTTTAAAAGATGAAGCTTGCTTTCTTATTGGCAGAGATAAAGTTCCCCATAGCTACTGTTGTATAATTGTTGTTCTTTTTTTCCCCTCCCTCCTGCAGTGTTTTTGCTTTGAAGAACAGCGGCTGAATCCTCAAGAGGAAGTAGACATGCCTGTCTTTTTCTACATTGATCCGGAATTTGCAGAAGACCCTAAAATGGCTAAAGTTGATTTGATTACCCTCTCCTACACCTTTTTTGAGGCAAAGGAAGGACAGAAGTTACCACTTCCTGGCTATCAGTGATGGGCAATCTCTACAGAGTTTGACTTCTGCGACGTGACTACCAGTTTTGGAACTATTTTTCAATGGAAGGAAAAACGGTGCAGTGTGAAATTATATTATTAAACCATCATGGGCATATGCTGCTGGTATAAAAAGATGTATTTCTATTTTTTTTTAAAAAAACAAACCAAACCACCTTCTGTATTTGGAATATGATTTCTTAGGGATAGTCTTTCTTCATCAGATATTAGAAAGGAACACGCTGTTCATGGAAGAGAAAGAGTTTTCCCTGTATTGTGTCATCTTTTTATAAGATGATACAATGTTATCTGACTACAGTGAGGCAAATTTTTAAACCCAAGTGAATACTGACATTTTTGCTTAAATACAGAGGATCAGTTCATTAAGCATCTAAAATTGCTCTGAAAAGTAACTTCCATGTAAATTACTTTATCAAAAGTTAAAAACATGATCAGTTCCTGAAGTCTTAGAACTAAACAAAGTTGGACTGTATTGCTATGTAACCCTCCCAGAAGCACGGGAGGATACGATGATTCAGAAGATGATTCGCGCTCTTGAATTAATACTGAATCAGTAGTTTGTCTGGTAAGAGCAGACTGCTCTAAAACTGTTATCATTTGAATGAAGAACAGGAATTAAATGTAAGCACATCACACCTGTGGTGTGGGTTCCATTTAGAAATACCATCTTATTTTGACGTTGTGTTCACGCACGGTTAAAATCCCTGTACTGCTCAGGACTGCCCTTCCTCTCTGCAGAGCGCTGTGTGCTGGGCAACTCTGTGCAGCAACTGGCTCGGTTCCTGTAGGAAATGCTTCGAAGGGAAGGGCGGCACATGAACAACAACTCTGAGCTGCAGGCTGAGTTCCCAGCATAGGAGTCCTCAAAAACCAAAAGGAAGCCAACGCCATTCAGAGGTTAAGTCCTGCAGCGCCTGCCCAGCAGTGCACCACTTGCTCAGAGTTGCTCCGCGGTACCCGTTACCATCAGGACACATACTGCTGTGCAGATGGAACTTTTGGTCATTATTATCTGTGGGGTAGGGATAATGACACGTTATCGTAGCTTTGCAAAAGAGGAGCGAGTTGCAGAGCAAGTTTAAGTGACCTACATCGTTTTCAAACAGGAATTAATCTTGGCCCAGTAGCTCATCAGCTAGGCCAGTTCTTTCTGCTTTCACAAATGAGATCTAATGATTAACATTGGTTTTTTAGGACTGTGAAAAGATAAGGGGTATATCATAAATAATTTCCAGGTGACTCTCCATTACTATACAAATTATATGTGGTGTTTAAATAAGATTCTGGATGATATTTGTGTCAGCTCTTCACTGTGTATTAAAGTTTTAAAACTTCATTCTTTCATCTTTCTAATGCATTTAATCCAGCAGAACACATGGAGCCTACACAAGTGAAATACTTCTCTATGAGGATAGCAGCAAGCTTTATAATTCCAGGTATGCTTCAGAAAAAAATACAAAACTCCAAGACAAATCCTCGAATCCAGGTTAAAAAAACCAACATACCTAGGTTGTCTTTAGCGCATTCCCTTTTCGAAAGCGGCACTGACTATGAGAGTTCTCCATACATTACTTTATGCTGGCCACATTCTTCAGAAGAGGAATTTCCTCCTGGCAAGTGCCAGTTTCATAAACCTAAGTTTTCCCCTCGAGTTCGAAAGCCCAAGCTTGCACAGATACAAAGCACATTCCAGACCTTAAACAAGCTTCTAACCTCGGTCATTAGCCAGTTCCCTTTCATCAATCTGTGACCATTTTGCTTCTTTAAATATGGAGAAATTCAACCATCCACAATGGGTTACCGTACTGAAACGGCCAATTTTCATTTGTTACCCATACAA
>NW_009713406.1:0-22057 GCF_000703405.1 Apaloderma vittatum | reverse complement strand
AGGGAAAAATCAATTCACCTCAAACCCTATTTTCAGCAGTATTCTCAGGGTGCTGCCCAGACCACTGCAAATAATACGAGAGAAATAAAAATAAAGCAGCTTATCTTTTCACCTCTGCTTACAACATCAATGCCCCCAACTTCTTCAAGGTTGTGTTCTTCATAGGTATTACACTTGTCCTACTGCAGAATTGCTAACTCGGCAACGAAACACCATGGATTCACACCAAAACACTTTCAAAGCTTTCTACATTTGGTATTTCATGGAATATGCAAAAACTCAGAAGTGACGGCAGTTAGCATCTCAGTAAGCATTTGCTTTTATTTGGAATTTTATGCTATAAAAATTGCAAAACCAACTGAGAACTTCCTATCACTTAAACAGTTAACATAATGAACATTTAAAATGCAGTATTTCACAAAAAAATTAGCTTATCAGCTATGAACATGAACTAAGTTCTCAAATTTTATATCCACTATAAATTCAGAGAACTATTCCTGTTAAAGTGCACATTTTACATTCAGCATTAAAATACGTAAGGCACTTTAATCAATAAAAGATAAAACTTATTAACAGGATTAAACAACTTGGTTAAAATAAATGGATAACTATTGCTCATCTGCATTGTAGATGATTAGTTTCTCCTTCACCAGAACAACAAACTGCAGGGCAGGAACATTGAAAGAAATGACTGATCCCCCTCCAATATTTACTGAGTAAATAAAAGCAACAACAACATAGGAACAAGCGGGTTCTTCCTGGCCTGTTACCCACAGATGGCGGCACCTTATGTCTCAGCTCAGGTTCTTACCAAGGCAAAAATCCAAATACATCGCAGGCTTTTACGAAGAAAACAAAATCTGTACTCAGAATATGAACACAGGGAAGTAACACTGCGTGTCTTCAGACAGAGGCCAAATTTCAGAAAAATCCGATGTATCGAAAGCCCCTCATAAATTTTGAGGGAGGTTAATGCAGACAGCAATAAGGCCAAAACAGAAACTGGTTCTGCAGTTTCTGCAAACATTACCTGTTTTGTTTGCTGCACAAAGAGATAAAGCAATACAAGGAAACAATTAACTTGGAAGAAAAACTTTTTTCTGCAGTGTCAGGAGTCCCTTTAGTTTACTTGTGTCAGGTGTGAAGTGTTACTTCATACACAGCTGAATTTGGAAAGCATATTTTAGAAGCCCCCAGAATACTTTAAAAATCATCGTGCAGGTCACCTTGAAGAATACAGAGTTCAATACTTAGGACAAATTATCGAGGTGTAGATCCAAGTAACTCTTCAACTTCCACACAGCTTAGTATTCCAATACTTATTATTTGCTGTGTCAAAATGAAAAACCTCTCCCATCACGCACTTGTATGCTCCAGGCAGCGCTGCCCAGGACCCGCATCCGACAGTAACGTGTGTTCGGTACAAGACTTCACCTTCAGCAGTCCGTATTCCTTTTAACTTCTGTCTTCAGCATGACATCAATTTCTTCATAAATAGCTCTGAAAGAGGAGGAACAGGGCAACTCCTGCATCACAGTTGTTTCATTTTGACAAAACTTACCAATGAAATCCTGCCCAAGCATGAAGTGCCAGGAGTTTACAGGGTTTGCTTAATGGAGCAGCACCAGTTGTAGGATGCCCAGGTTTCCATGGAAAGAGAGCTAATCCTGTGGTGTGTCTGTGATTAAGCACTTCATGAGACACCTCTGGACATCGCCACTTTTGATGAATGAAGTTTGGGAACAGGACTGGAAAAGGCAAGCCCTTTGGCCCTCTGCAGAGTCCCGCCATCCATTCCCTTTTTTAACTTACAGTTAAATTGAGGATTTTCTCGATACGCAGTAGAACAACATTCTTAAAAACCATGACAGCTGTAAACAGAAATTACTCCAGTGACTTTGCTCCAGAACTACCTGTACTGCAGCATCAATCACCTTCCTCCACCAGGACTCTTAACCGTGTTTTAGTCACCTTTTCGTATCACTGGAGAGGATTTCAGTAGATCGTTTCTGACATAGCATTATGCCACGATTTTTACAGATGCCAGTTAATGAAGAAACTTTGCTACTTAACTGGTTATGCCAGAAATATTGGATAAGTATGTACAGACTGCAGCCCCTCATTTACATTAGCAAACTGTACATGATCTATTTTCAAAGTTACTTACTCAGTGGGAGCCAAGGGATCAAATTCCATTATCTCATAGTAATGGGGTGATTGTGACTTGTTCTTTGATGCAGCTGAAGAATAAAGAAAGGCAGATAAATTGAGACTTAAATGTAAATGAAAAACATGCTTACTGCAGGTAACTTTTTTTATCTTCCGGAAAGTACCTTGTTGCTTTAAATGCTAAAATGGACAGATGTGCCTAAGAGAAGCTATGAGCAACAGGAGATTTTGCCAGTTTTGTTGCTGCTCCTCGTCTTTAACAGCCATTATGTAAAGGCCTTGAGTTTTATAACATGAAAGATGTATCTCTATGCAAGTTAGGTGGTCTGCAATGTTTATTACCTGCTGGTGATGCTCCATTTAGCGATGCAGTATTTCCAGCCTGCAGGTTTACTGGATTCAGAGGCACTGGGCTTAAAAGAGTCGCCAGCTAAGGACATCAAGCAAAACAGCACATAAACAGATTGTTCTGCGAGAACTGGTTTGACTTAACTTACATAACTGCTGATTTATCTGCAGACTCAGATTACAGCAAGTAAATTCTATGGTCAACAGTATCAGTCTAATTAATCTCAATTCTCCACAGAAAGTTCAAAACATCTTTTAGTGTTATCTGTAGCACGTTTGTGTAATTCTGTGAAATGCATTGCGCTATGCAGACTGAAGGACAGCAGTATTCACAATACAGGTATCCGCTCTTACTTGCAGTTTAAAACAGGGAATATTGCGTGCGTGTTTGGGGGCTGCTTCCCATCTTTTCTTTTTCTTACTCGTCACCAAATACAGGTGTTTCCCAATGTATGGAGAAGGGTCACGGAATAGATGCTTGTATCCTACATGGACAGCAGTCAGGGTAAATCCAAACAGTTCTCATTTTGACAGCTGCCAGCAAAAAGTGATTATTTGGAACTTGAGTGTTACTCACATTGCTATATGAATGTCCAGATGGGTTGCTTACACTATTGTTTTGTGCTTCAGTTGCAAATCTAGGAGAGAGCAATACATTGAAATTAAATAAGAAACCACCAGAACTCTATATTCTGATTGTTACATTGGTTTTTTGCTGGTCTGTCTTCATCTATCACAACCGAGAGCAGCAGGGGTAGGCAGGCTAGTGTCCCATTCACAAAAGGTAGGGAACTACAAAATGTAGGGAACTCCTGTCTTAAACTCTTCTTGATGACCTGTACAATTCATCTGTTTCTCCCTCCCGATGCAGCATTGGCAACACTCAAGCATAAATGTCTCCGGTATGCTTTGACTGTTGAGGTAAACAGCGCTGCAGGAGTAGTGTTTTAAGCCTGTTAAGCAAAGTCCAGCACACAGAGAGTTTTCACTTGGTTTACTGGACTAATGTGTAAAAGTAGAAAATCTGTGTTCTCAGAGCTTTCTATAAACTCATTAGATGACTTACAGAGCACTAATACTGCTGCAGATCTGTTATCTGTTACCATTTCTTGATAAGGGATTACTCACGGGAATTGCTGAGCTTTTGTAGTAGTTGCTAAATCTAGGCGAGGATAAATCGATGGATGATGCTTGTTTTTATCTTCAGGGTGTGCAGATACACAATCTGAAATTCAAAGTGATAATTAATGATCAGTTAAACATTATTAAGCAAATGTTAGTTACTTGTACTCTGAACACTGACAGGCTAAAGTTCTGTTTGGAAGGCCTATAAAGAGTCTGAAATGAATTGCTGTTTATTGCACAAACCCCAAAATTTTAGTAACTCTGAGAAGGTTTCACATGCAATACATTTATCTCCTTAAAATGTTGAACCAACATCAGTAGTGCTATATGTGGTAGATACTTTAAACTCCTGTCACTATTTCTGAAAGATTAAAATGGAATTATGGAATTACAGGCATTTATTTCTGGGGGGCACACTCACACCTTTATCTTCAGAATACAGATTCCCCTAGAGTGGATAAAGGAGGGGCTTCTGCAAACAGTTCTTCAGAGTACCAAAGTTAGGAGCTTTACTCACTCTTCATGACTATCAAAGAGGTTTAAAGTTAGAGGAGATGAGTACCTTTCTCAGAGTGAATTGTTTCTAACACCAAGTGCCTTCTAAAAAAACCTTAGGACACGAAGAGCGTATGAGAAAAGTGTATCTGTGTTTCTTTCTTCCAATCCTACAGGACAAGCAACTACCAGACTGTTTTACAGGCTTCATTGTAATAGAAAACAGAGCACGTTCTACTGTCAAAGTTTATGTAATGGCAGAAAAAGATTATTGCTTCCACTGTAAAAAAAATTACAGGAAGCATTTTACTATTCTACCCCCCCCCCCCATGTACACACATCAATTCTCCTTTCAACGAGATTTAAGGAGCATCCTTAATATTAAGGAGTATCTTTATTCTCTTTCTCAAAAGGAACTTCTTTGTTCCTCCACTAAGCTCTGGCAGGGTAGCTTTAGGAAAGCAGACTGCAAGGGAAACGTGCGTTTGTCACTTACTGAAGCCTGAAGGAGACACTGCAGAGTCAGTTGGTGCCACAGCTGACACAGGAGACGGAGAATCTATGGAGAGGTCAAGCAGATCACTGGAAGGAGCAGACGGCTGCTTCCTGTACAGCTTAAGATTTGAAAAGGAATAAAAATTGTTTGTTGGGTTCTTTTGTTTTGTTATATTTTCTTTTTTTTTTTTTAAGAAAAAACAAACCTGTTTTAAATAAATGGCTATTTTCATAAAATATAAACTTTGAAATCCTAATATTAAAATTTGGTAAGGATGAGAGAAAACTAGGATTTTTTTATGTGTGAAAGACAGCTAATGAAACAAAAAAATGCTTTTCAGAAGAGATGGGTTTCAGCAAGGTTGCTATTTCAAAAACCAAGGTAAACAATTCTGATTTAGAAAACAGAATAGACTCAATTCTAAAAAGTAATTGTGAGCTTGTTTAGATAAAAACTTTTGATATTGATCTTCTGATTGATCCTGTACAATTATTTTAATGCTACTTATTTGTGTTACTGAGATTTAATACATACTTAGGAGACTGACTTTTTCAGCCCTGTTTTGGATAGGAAAAGTTCAAAATCACAACAATGTTTCCAAGGACATAGCAAAGGATTCCCTTTGTCTCTCCTGTGAATTTCAAAAGTACCAGGCAAAGATTTTAATAAACCCACATGCTTGAATTATATGGGTTTGGTCACATCCGATTAAAAATATATAATTTTAAAATAAAACTTTAAAAAAGAAGATTATGCATTTTAAACTTGGAGACTCCTGAACAATAAATGAAAATGCACAGAATTTGGACTATTAACTAACCCAACAGTGCATCCACCAAGCAAAAACATCGACCTACATAACCAGAATGTAGTAACAGTGGCTTTTCAGGAAAACAAGATATACCTTTTTTTTAATAATTGCCAGCTGTATTTTAGCACTCACAATGCAGTTGTTTTCATATTAAGTCCTAGACGACTGCACAATTATGGCTTAGCAGAAGCTGAAACACGTGTAAAACTACTTTGAGCAATACAATTAACAACCGTAATTACCAATCAATAAAGGATTTTCATGAAAGATTTGCTACAAGCCATTATTCACAATTCAGAAAAAGCTTTGACTCGGGAAAAACCCATCAGTAATAGTGAATTCTGAGAGTGTAGTAGTATTTCAATCTATAAATGCTTAACAGAGAACAAATTAAAAGAAACATTATGGTTCCTAATTTTGTAAATGGCAGATAATAGTGCTTAGCTCTAGAGGTAATAAACCAGCACTTGAATAGATCTCTCATTCTCATTTTTCCTGACCAAGCTTCCATCTTAGGTTTCTTTCTTACTTCAGTTAACTGAATTTATGTGAAATTCTACAAGCAAGACTAGAAAACTGATAAGCCTGTTGTCTCCTGTACCTGCCCATCAGAGAATAAAAGGGTCTTTTTCACAATTCACAGGAAAAGGCATGTTTACAGCCCTGCACTTCACGAGTTCACCTATAATTACTCACCTCTGTGCGTTCACGTTCTATTCTCTGATTCTCCAAAAACCGAACTCTGTTTCGAGAGAACCTGTTGAAGTTGCACAGTCAAATGCACGTTCTTACATTTCTGTGATGTCATTCGCAAGAATATGAAACCAGTTAAAAATCAAAGTTTGATTATCAGAAGACTCCAGAGGCACCAAACGAGCGCTACAGGTGCTTCTCGCTGGGGCACTGGTCTCTTCACCAGCCACGTGACTCTCTCTTCTCCAGGGCCGTGCTCCTCTATCACCTACACTAACACCAGCGTGTATGTTACACCAGGCTGGGGCTCACTTCCAGAGACAACTGTCTGTATCTTCGAAAACAAAACCAAGGAAGAGCTGACAATAAAAATTGCCTGTTCATGACGGACAAGAACTGGCAAATCTGGGTCTTTCTGACCAGAACACTTTTCCAACTGAGTCCTAGGCAGCTTTCAGTCCTTACAGGTCCCCCCACATTCCCTCGTGCCATCTCAGGACAAAGCACGTGCCTGTTCTTGTAGACAGCCCTCTCATTAGTTCAGGCGTTTAGAATTTATTTGGTTTTTTTTAAAACAGGAAAAAAAAACCCACCTGCATAAATATTTATGCACTAGGAGTTGTAACATTGCTACACTGGGTCCAGAGGAGACCCAGCCAAGTGACATTCAGCACCCACAAAGTCGATCTGTTTTAGAAGAGCCCAGAGTGGACTGGCCAGGACACTGTATAACTGCATTTGCTGTTTGGGGTTACCGTGCTGGCAAGGCCCACAAAGATTGTATATACACAGGGAGGAACAGAAGGAAAAAACCCTTTCCAGCTGCAGAACATAAAATATTTATGCGAATTATAGGAAGAACCAAGAAGTTGCTACAGCCACTAGAGGGACTCATCGTTCCGTACATGAGGCCAGTTTATTGCACAATGCTTTTGCTCCCGACTTAATTTGGGCTCTACGTTAATAATCAGAAGCAGAGAATGCAGCGTGACTTGTCTTCAAACAATACACACAGAATGAAGCAGATGCAGCTAGTTAAAAACAGTTTGTCCTTTACACATCTCACTGTTCAGCAGTTTTTTGATTTCTGAAGAACAAATCTAATGCAGCAAATATTAACCAAGTATTATTAATACTTAGCAACTCTCAAGTGCAATGCATCTGCAACCAGGAAGATTCCTTACATAAAACCATAATGCCTTTCACAGCCTGGTCTAGTGGGACATGTCCCTGCCCATGACAGGGGCTTGGAAGTAGATAATCCTTAGAGTCCCTTCCAACCCAAACCATTCTATGATTCTAGTATTAAAACGCAGTAATTTCCTGTCCCGTTTCATAATGGCCAGGTAATTGCTCCTTCAATTACCAGGTGAATCTTTCACAAGGAATTTGCTGAATTCTATCCACAGCTCAAAAGGTTCTTGGCCTTGCCAGCATTCACCAGTTGTGAAAAAAACGTTAAGCCCACATCTGACTTCAGTGGATTTACAGAAGCCAAACAGAATTCTATTTTTGTTTCACTAAAATGAAAAGCTTCCTAAAGCAAGAACACACAATTCTATCAAGGCGGCTACATAAAATATGCCAACACTGCTGCAGACATATGATGTAAGGCTGAGTAAGGAAAAATCAATGCTGTCAAGATGAGGCCCAAAGATTGTGTCACGCCATTTTGAAGAATTAGCGATACTTTCAGTGCAGCATTCAGAGCAGGATTTAAAAATTATAATAAATTACTAAATCCTCCAAAGTTGCTAAATTTAATCATGAACCATTGCCCTTGATGCATAACAATTTCTAGAACATTTCTTAGCCATGGAGGAGATCAACTACTTAACACAGAAGCCTGGTCCCTATTAACCAGAAGATTTTCCAGGAGTATACTCATGGGATATTTTGGGAGATAATACTGGAATTTTGATTTTAAATTAATTTCAGTTTTGCTAGCATCTAGTCATGCTAGCAATAATATAACTGACAAATACACAGGATGTCAACACAAGCACTGTGGTGCTTTCACGTGTGAAAGAAAGAAACAATTTCTGCTATAAGACAAGTAGAACAGCGTGTTTCAATCCAGCTGAGAACAGCAAGCGACTCTCTTAAGCATGCAACGAGGCAGAATGTTATTCCATGGCCGATTTCTGCAGTAGAGCTGTCAAAGCTGTTTAGAAAGGAGAAAGTCCTCTTTCCTGGAAGCCTATACACTTAACAGAGATAAGGACCATCACCAGTACCAAAGGGTTTGCAGTAGATGGATGACAAATTCACTGTGCATTACCAAAAAGGAATGTCAAATTCCAAAATGATTTTTGTTTGTGTGCCTTCACTCAATTTCCTGTCTATACCACTAACTTGTTTTACTCCATTCCAACGGTTTTCTGCCTTTATAAACCATTTCTGAAGTGTTTAAGAGAAGGCAACTAAATAGCTTTCTCTTCTTGCAATCATGTTTCTTTTCTGGATTTAAGGACTGCATCCGTCTCCTCGCGGAGGATTAACATTAGATGTAGGAACCACCTCTGCCCGTTAAGTACATTTACTCAGTTTGGATACCAGATGTGAGGAGAGAAGCCCCATACTTACCTTTCATGGCCCAGGAGGACATTATTCAGATCTTCGTTTACTTGGATTAACTCAACTATCACATCTTCATTCTCCACTGTCACCAACAGTTCCATGATCCTTTCCTGCATCATCCGGCAGGTCTTATACAGTTTCTGCCCAAGGTGGGGGGAAAAAAATAAAAAAGTCGTAACTGTGGTCTCCCAGTTTGTCAGTTCTGGAGAAGAACGATACGACACTTGAACACTGCAGACTCATGGGTAACATTCCTTAATTTACACAAACAGCACACATACCAAACATTGCAAATAGCATAATTTTCATGTCTTTGATCTCTGCGAGGCAGGTTGACAACTCCTATCATCACAGCCAGCACTCCTACCCAACCCCTACCTCCAGACCCACCTTTACTTCTAAAGAGATATGTGTCTCTAAAGTCTAAATTACGAATTGCAAAATAACAAAGAAGCCTCTGGGTGACCCAGAGCAAATCGGGTTTGATCCGAGTTGAAGCTGATTAAATTCAGCACGACACTTCACATGGATATAATGGATGTGATCCTCTTCAATGTCTGTTTGCAGAAAAGACAAGAGTGGTCTAAAGGACAGAAATGCTCTGTGACACACATCTTCAGCTCTAACTATTCCTGTACGCTGGGAAGTTTGGATGCACTTCATCTATGCAGTTTTTGAGAAAGTAACACAAACTTAGCAAAGTCTGCTCAGTAACCTCTCATAATTCTCCTATCAGCTGAATTTTGCATTATTGCTAGTTGAAATGGAAGGTAATTTATTCATATTCCTCTCCACTGCAGATTTTGCATGTTTAAAGAAACAAATTCTTTAGTAACAGAAACTTCAACACAGCCAATGCTCCCCACCCCTCCCCGCAGTGCATTTGCAAATACTGGCTGGCTCCACTTAGACAAAAAAAAAAACAAAAAAGAACCCAGGAGGGAGAAAAATTACTCTATTTGCAAACTGCTATTCAGAAATCACCTTAGTATTCTTTTCAGAGATCCAATTTCTCCTCAAAAACATATACTTCACATAAATAAATGGCTTTATTTCTGTTAAAAGAAATGTTGGTCCCCTTTGCCAAATCTGCATGAGGATTACAGCGTACTGTACCTCTCAGTACCGTATCTTCATAGTCCAGGATAAAACACACAAAAACATATTCAGTTTAATGTCTGTAATTACATTTAAAACTCCTCCAGCTCCACACTTTACTACCTGATCCGCATTTTTAAAAAGTCTGTTTCTTAAGACTCCCTTATACAGGCAGTCTAGCTCCTTTGTAACTATCGGTATTCAGCAGAGAAGAAAACGAGGTGCTCCTTCCAAGCACAGATTTGCTAGGCTTTGCTCCTACCCACGACGATGCGTGCGCTCTCACGTCTTGAAAACTGGAGTCTTACAACAATGGACGACCAGCCAGTATAACAATCATCAGTCATTCCAATGAATTTGTGCTGATTTTCACCAGCTGATGGTCTGGACCCAAAATCCTGCATGTCTATACATTATTCAGTACGAAAAGTTTGTTACTCTTCCTGGCTGATACCGAGCTTTATCTGTTCTTTAACTACTGTTGCTGGTCAGTACAATATTTCAAGTGGGATTTGCTATCTGGTCCAAAACTGGGTGGAGTAAGGGAGGAGCCAAGCCACTAATGAAGCTCCAGAACTGAAAATATGTATTAAGTTCACCCTGATTAAGTTCGCCCTGTTAACAGTTTTTATTGAGAGACTCAAGATAACCAGAAGGACTGAATTAATATCTCCAACTCCCTCAAAGCCTGAACAAGCAGCTCTTGGTAAAGGACTTTGTTCTCTGACAACAAAAGCCTAATCAAAGCAATCCAAGTAGGGCTACAAACAAAGGGGAACATTAAATACTGCTGAAGGAACAGGCTAGCCGTGCTTGATGCGTTGTAACACTCAGTCAGTGCACAGGGGAAAAGAAAAGAAAGAACAACCCTGAAAATAACATAGAAGGAAGGAGTTTTCAGTCACTCTCCCACAAATGGGAACTCCACACCCTGTCCTGGAACTTTTGCCAACAATTTTATTGCTGGGAGTGTCAATAAGAATCCACTGGGTTACTGCGGGCAAGCTAACCTGGGCACCCACTTGCAGAAGGGCCATAGTAGCAGAGAGGAAGCAAAAGACGGACCTTTAATGTTTTGCAACCAGAAACACTGACTTTGTCATCAACCTGGCCACCTCTGTCCAGTCGATGACAAAGTCAGTGTTTCTGAGGAAGAAATAGCGTTCTCCTACCTGGGATAGCTTTCACTGGCTGGTGAAATCAGGGCAGTTTGCACTTTGGCAACCTCCTCGGTGGCTGTAGAACTACAGAAGTAAAATATAGTGCATAGAACAGCTGCTTGCGTGATGTTCGCTGCTGGAACAACCTCAATGCTTCAGTGCAGGCAAAGCAGCACCTCTGCCAATCTATTGCAACAGCTTTTGCCTGTGCTTAAAGTCTACGCTGCTCAGACCCTTGCTTCACAGGCCCTTCTTCCCTCCTGTAGCTCCACAAATCTCTGCGAAAGAGACAGTGTTGGAGATGCAAGGAATTTCAGAGGAACAGAAACCTGCATCTGTCTCCTATCTGGTTCTCCCAGACCAGCAGCACAGCCTGTCACTAAAGATGAGAGACAGCGGGAAACTGCTGCTGTCTCTCCAAATCTCACCTCCAGTTGTGCACCAATGCGTAAACAGACACAACTGAACAGCACAAGCTTGAAGGGAAACCAGCAGCACCCAATAAGGGTTCTTTGCAAAGGGAAAGTTCTCCACTGGGCAAGAGAAGCACGCTGAAGGCTTGCAAAATCTAGTTACCTGACACATTTAATGCTGGCAAATTGCCCAAAATGCTTCCTCGTCATAGAAGTTCAGAGTTTAGAAACTGAAGGATGTGATAAAAGCTTTTTAAATTCTTGCAGACGATATGAAACCAAAAAATGTCCATTGACATAGATTACTGTTGAAATGCTAAATTAGAAATTAAAAAGTGCAGTATTAAAATGGAAAATATAACATGAGCAAACAGAAGAAATGACAAAGAGAAGAACGTCTCTATATTCCTTGTCAAACCTAAACTGGACTATTGCAATAGACTTCCTTCAGGCTACGCTTTAAGAGCACGTGGATTCATCTATAGCACAGCAAGATCCCAATCTTTGAGGTCACACACATAAAACCTATGCTTCATATTCCTCATTGGCCTTCAGTCTGCCTTTAAGGTACTGGTAATAATAAAGAGAGCACTGAAAACTCCAGGATGGATATGAGAGACTGTGTCATCATCTATTTTCCCACAAGGCAACTGCATTCAACTGGAATGTTCTCAGGGCTGTTTGACAGAACACGCTTAACAGAGAATGCTCCATTATGAAATTCCTTTGCCCTTGGAATTCCCTAGAGCTCAAATTTGCATTGCAAGCTGCATTGGCCTCTCCTGACTATCTAGATGTCAGGGGAAGGTGAAGAAGACAAGAAAAGCTGAGCAAAAAAACAGAGAAAGAAATCTATTGTTGGATTCCATTTGGCAATCCAAATCCAGATGTTAAAAGAAAGGCTACAACGTATTTTAAAATCAACTTTAACCAAACCATACCAATATACTCTACCAAGGAATTACCACATACCTGTAAAAGATTCATATCATCTGGATTTTCAGAGCCAGGAACATTTTCTTTTAATATTGATGACATGACTCTCACATTCATTTTGGCCATATCCAGTTCGCTGTACAGTTTCCCAATCTGTTGAGTTAGACAGGACAGAATGAACAGAGTGAGCAGAATAATTCTTGCCTCCAATGTGCACTTTCTTCCCCATTAGGTATAATATGAGCCTAATTAGCATTATTTTACCCTGGTGACACGCCATGAAAATGAATGGAATTAGCTCAGCTTTTATATGTGCAATCAAACTAAGATCCAAGTCTGATAGTGCTACTCATTTTCCTTACAGTTAATCTCTCTCACTAATGTTACTGTTACTTTTTTTAGTCACCTACAGGCCACGCAGGAATGGAAGTGAACCATCTTTCCTGCTTTATAGAATAATCTCTTTACACAAGCCTTATGCAAAAGCAAGTTTGGCTTTCTCACTTCTCTCTGAAGTAACTTTTATCCATTTGCATAACAACACCGTACAACACCATTAGGTATTCTCACGCTTGAGTAAATGATTCCACTTTCTGGTTGGCGTACAGCCTGGCACTGACTGAACTTGCTTCTGCCTACTTTGCTTCGGCACACCAGTGTCTAAACCATCTTCTGGGGAACGAACATAAACCCACGAATACAGAGCCGTGCCACTTGAGCTGATGGTCTCTTCCAGTGGTCTGTGCACTCAGGTTCTTGAAATCACGCATTAACAATATATTTTAGTGGACCCGCCCTCCTCTAAACCTATAGTACTGCACCTGCTCAGGAGTCAACAATAATGTTGGGCCTGTGGGAAGAGGCATTAAAGAACGTTTTGCAGGAAGAGCAGAAGATGGTGATGACTTTGTAGAAGGCTGAGGTGAAGTCTGTGGAAAGACAAAAGAGCACAGCTCGGGTTTAACACAAGAACTGAAGCAGACATCCAGACGAGAGAGCTACGAAGCATCTCCGTCAGACTAGACACCAGGGCATTAGCTTTCTCATAATCAATGCTCCCAGGAAATCTGTTGAGCAAGGTCTACTTTACAGGAATAAATCTAAGGGCTATTTTGTAATGAAATGAGGCGTGGAATTCAGATATCTTTTAAATGGGTTTGCAAGTAAATTGAACTATTTGACTGCTCTTGAAAAATCTAAAACTCAGGCTGCATATGAGTACACGCTTCAAGTCCTTCACTTTCTAGAAACTGAGGTAAAAATTGTGTTCAGGTCTGCTGTTGCTGAGATCAACAGAAGGTTTGCTACCAATTTTAACTGGCAGATACACACAATAAACAGAATAATCTCTACTGTAGTTGGTGAGAAAAAAAAAATTGCCTATTGAGAATGTTCTCCAGAGCGCTTGTTCAAACAACCTTTAAATACACAAGCTTTTGTGCACTACTCAGTCATTACATCAAACTCGGGATAAATCTGAATCATACCTGTCTGCACTGATTATAGACATCTAATTCTGTAATTGCAAGGTTCCACCCGGTGGTGGATGGCTTTCACACTTCCCAAAACTCTTGTGAAAATCCTTCTAATGGAAAAAAAACAAACCCTGGAAAGAATGGCTTTAAAGTATGTACTGTGTTTCCAGCTGATCATCAATGCTCAAGCCACACTTATACCTAATGTCCTAAACGCTGCACACTGCTGTCCATGACATATGCTTAAATAACATGTGTTGTGTACAGGCTGAGCAAACAGCTGGAGAGATATATAGACAATAATCTTTTCTTTCATATTTCTACCTATCTTGGCTTAATTTTAAAGATAGATAATGCTCATATTCTGAACAGTGTACGTTTTTGTGAAAATCCTCTTTGTCTTATCTGAGCCTTTCAGAAGCTGGAGCACACAGCTCTCATTCACCTTGAGATAAACAGCGCACCCAAATCCTCTGCACGCTTTGACAGTCTCAAGAGAGAGAGGCTTTCTTTTTTGAGAACATATCCACTGATCTGTGGTTTGAAATAAAACAAACTATTATATAGGCCAGGTGTCTTTGTTATCTTTGCTGTTATAATTGAAACTGATTTCTGCTCAAGTGCTTAAGTAGGTTGGTCATATTCTGCCCTGCAGCAATTAAATAATAAAAAAACCCCAAACAAAACAAACACACCTTCTTTATCTACAGAGCTCATACAATTAACACATCCTGTTTTTGATTTACAATGGTTAATGAAGTATCCTTGTGTATCCCCACCTTAAGTCCTCCTCTGCTGGTGTCAGAAGATGGAAACTCCACTCCTTTCTTCAGCAATTCCAGATAAACTTCTTTTACTTCACTCACATCCACCATCCCTTGGAAACCTCGGGCCCACGTCTAGTTTTGAAATAACAAGAACAGTAACAGTCACAGAAGTGGACAGTCCATGGCTTAGACAAGCTCTTCTCAAACACATGGTCCTGAAGGAGTTCGTTCCCTCCATCCACTCCAGCTAACTCCACTCAAAGCAGCAGGGACCACAAAAGCTCCGAAATTACCTCTCATCCTGTTTCTTAAGTGCAACCACTGAAGGAGCATGTTATACAGACTAGGAAGGGAATGTAAAAGGTGGAAGTCGACGGTTTTCCAGTTCTCTCCCTTTTTCTTCCAGTCCATGCTACTCCTGCGCGCAGCAGGAGCATCAAGAATAACGTCTGCTTTAGGAAGAGGTCCCCATGAGTGTGTTGCAGCACAGAAATAGGCATCACTAAATGTTTACTGTATGGCAGAGACACAAACATTGTTTACTCTAGACTTACCATGATAAAGGTCAAGATTTTCTCCTGCATGTCAATTGGCAGATTGTATCTTGGATTCAGGAGTTTCACCAGCTTGTCTTTACAGAAATCTTTCTTCACAACCAGGGACTGGAATCTTGGGCCACAGTTCTCTACACACATCTCGAGCAGCTGAACACACACAAAAGGTTCTGTTACACAGATGCAAGATGTAAACAATTTGGCTGCTTTTGTTCTATTCGTTCCAAGGTGTTACAGGGAAGAGTACAAATGGATACGAAGAGATTATTGGCATCTGTCTCCCTAGAATGTCTGATGAGGTTACTACAGGGCAACAGTAGCTCACTGCATGCACAATGCAAAATGAAATGTGTTTGCCAGAGTTTTGTGATTTTTACCAGAGAAATATGGTCACAGTTGTTTCCATGTCACAGCAGTTACTGAACTTAACAGCATGAAACCTGTCCATAGCTTAAAAAAATTACCTGTACAGATTCAGGAATGAAATTAACTCACTGCCTAGCACATAGGTACCCTGGCCTGACAGACTCTGAAGAGTTCTGCAAAAGAAGGAAATAAGATCACTAAATGCCTTTTCCTAATCTGCCCTATGAGACACTAATGAAAAAATAGAAAAGAACAAATTCAACAACTCTGAGTACAATTTCTCCATGCATCTTAAAGGTCACAGTAATTTGAAACAGAACAGCTGAATTCTTCCAATTGTCAGATTTGTCTTGATGAAAGCAGTCTACTTCCAAAATTCTGCTTGAAATGCTCAGAGCAGGATCCCGGCAAGCAACGTCTGCCCTATCAAATGCAGCACAATACTTCTCCCTTGTACACCTTGAGGTGGCCGATCACAATTTCCATTTTTACAGAAGAACCACCAAAAGCTGTCTCTATGTCCCAGTCACCTGAGATCAGGCCAGTACAAGTCTTGACAGGAAACTGGGTGCAGAATCGGGAACAGAATCAGGTGCAGAATCAGGAACAGAACTCATCCTGCCTCGCTCAGATCTGAGATTGACCACAGGACCACAATGCCCCTTGTAGAGAAAAACAGTCACTCTTCAGCATTTTGCCCTTCAACCATATATTTCTTTTCCACCCCAATTTAATCAGGAAGGTAGAAAGGTGAAAACAAATGGTAGAAATTAACAAAAGTTTGCAAAATTTTGTGGGTTTAAAGAGAAAATTTCCCTTTAATCATGCAACAGATAAGATATATTCCCAAAAGGATACACAGATGTTAAGTGACACTACTGTAATCTGATAAAAGTAGGTTAAATATACTTTCCTATTCAGAGCAGACTATATTTGACTAAGTTGAAATCATTTTTGTAACTCATTTTCTAGCCTCAGGACTTGGGGATTTTTCTCCCAGTGTGATCAGAAACTTACAGGAGAACAGGTTTAAGACCAGAACAAAATATATTGCTGAAATGAAAACAGGGTAGAACAAAGAGGCACTGGTAGACTGCTGTGCGAAAACCTGAAAGATAATTACAAAAAAAAATCTTGGCTCGAATCATTACTTTTCATTTGAAAGAGTACATGAAACATATGCTAATAAGCCAAGTCATTTGCCTGTGCAGTACTTCAAAGATGGCCTGTGTAAAATATTTTCAACCCAGTGTATGGGAAATTTGGTATGCTACTCCCTATTATTAATTCCCTACTTAAGGGCCTGAGTATTTACCCGCTGAATGAAAGTACTGAACTAATGGGCTAGATCCTCCACTCAATTATGCCAGTACAGCCCACTCAGAGCAAAACTAAGCTGGTGTAAGAAAAAAACGAATTTGACTCAATTATTTTTAACTGGACCATTCATGAACAAGCCACTTTCATGCTAATAACACCTTCCATTAGAATTTCAATATAGTTATTTCTCATTGCAAATAAGACTTCACCTTCCCAAGCAGTTCCACTGGGACGAGTAGATCCAAGGTGGCCAAGTCAACCACTGCTCCACAGAGCACAATGGAGTCTCAACAGAAACATGTTTTAATAACAGAAACGGCAAATTAACTTCAACCGAACCATTAAACTTCCTCTAAATGACAGGGAGGACCTGAGAGCTGCTGGAACTGACAGAACTGCTATGTTCCAGGCTAGCTGATACCAGACAGCCAGCTGAGAAGAGTTCTGCACTAAAATAGGGGCAAACTGCACAACCAAAGCCCTCTGGTTCACGTGACAGCAAGCACAAAACCAAAATGCTGAAAGGCATCTGAAGAGAGGTGAAGACAAACTGCAAAGCAGAAACAAAAAGGAGACAAGCTGGTGGACATAACCTGGACACGGGTACAGAGGACACATTGAAGAAGCTACTTCCCCACAAGCTGCTCAGTCCATAAGACCTCAGGGGCATCGGAGCTGGGGCACTGCAGTGAATGCTTTACAAAACCAAAGGAGATCAACAGAGACAACTCAATAGGCGTGTTACTATTCACTATGTAAACAGAGTTTTCGTATCCCAAGTCTATTAGCACTGTGGAGTCAAATAACACATGCACACTTTGCTGGGTTCCTGCCGAAAAGTTCTAATCCTCTTCACTCTGATTGCAAAACTGCCACTGCCGAGCCTGATCCCTTGGCTTTATCAAAGACTCTGCGTGACGCAACGTCGAGGCCTGACACACATAAACCTCAATCCGCGTGACTTCACAAGCACCAGGTAACTTCAGTAGATCCCAGTACGTGAAGTCAAGTTGTAGCCAAAACATTATAGAGCTGGCGCTTGCCGCTTCCTCCAAGCAAGTAAACAGGCATCTGTGAGCCAAAAGGAGGAAGACACTGCTGAGATTGAGACACGTCTCAGCAACAGGATTGGGGCTCACACAGGCAGTCACACGACCCCAGACACAGATTTTCATGTTTCCCTCTGCGTGCATGCTCTGGGAACGAGTTCCTTAAGCAGTTTCATTAGAAAGATTAACTTCCAGAATGTAAAGGTCGAGTAAATAAAAGTGGATCAAAGTACATTTCAAAAGAAAAGTGGTTTGTAGATGTGGGGCCTTCTTAGTTGTATCTGCTGTAGGCAGGAGAGACAATTTGATGTGAAGTCTCAAAAGCTGGAGGAAATACAGGCAGTAACTTAAGTTGCACAAAAAAAGAACTCTTATTTTTGTAGAAATTTAGGAGAAAAAACAAGTTGAAAGAGATAAAAGTTGCATGGGGAAGGGAGGCACTTGTGTTTTAGGAATTGAAAATCATTTCTGGTTTTCTGCTTGCAATGGTTTGTTGTTCCAACTCAAGCATTTCAAAATGGGAAATAGAAACAATTTCATTAAGGCAATCAAGAAGATACAGCTCATAGAAAGATCAATCTGGGAACAAAGGAGTTCAAATTTACACATGGTCAGCAATGAGGTCATCAAAGGAAAGGTTTTACACGTGCTAAACTGATGGCAGTGCTGGTAGGAAACCAGAAAAAGGAAAGGAGGCAGGGGCAGAGTGAAAGGAAAAGGACTGAAGATCTTGCATAAGAACGAGAGCAAGAAAATACAAAAGACTGGCTCTTATTATTAAAAAATAAAATAAAATATTAACGGACTTGGGGAGAAGAAACCCGCAGTCAGAAAATAGAAGCTGAGCCAAAATGATGCGACTGCCTGGCAGGCACAGCTACGTGCGTCCATGTGAGTGGGTGAGAACAGGCACGGAGAAAGGGTCCTGGAACGGGCAAGAGACTGTGAGAAATTGTTGAACTACAAGCAAAACTGACACCCAGTATACACTCAGTCTGCAAGCAAATACAATGAGCTTCTAGATTAAAGTGATAAAGTTCTTCCATGCATACACCTGAAATAAAATCCTTCTCCCACTTTTACATCAAGCTAAGCTATAATGTCACCTTGGCTGTATCTGCAGAGCAAATATCCAAACAAAGGCTCCTAAATCTAAGCACTGGATTATGATAACTCCAGTTGACTATGTCAGACGCTCCAAAAAGGACCTGGGTGCACAAAGACTGCAGGAGAAAGAGAGATCTGATACGGAAATTGCAATTACAGCGGAAACCCAGTGTTTCTGTTATGCAAACACGTGGAACTCTCAAAAAGGTGACTCATGAGACAGTGGAGGAGGAAGCCAGGAAAGCACTGCGGAAACGGAGTGAGCTGAAGGCATACATCGGTATGTTTAACATATTTATCTGCATTTCTGACTTGTCAGCAGACACTTGGGCAATCACTAAGCGACCTACAATTTGACACTATCAATCACCTATCTTCCTTAATCACTTCTTAGCACACACTGATATAAATAATGATTTTGCACAAAAAATACCAAACCCATGAGTAATAGTACTCAGTGTAATGCAGACAGGCCTCTACAACCTCAAAGAAGGAAATGGAGAAGAAAATACTTCTAAACAAATAATGAAAGATACAAATCCCCAACAACTCAAAATATGAATGGTATGATTCTTCTCACAGTTGCATTATTGTTAGTCAAAGGTAATTTAACTCAGGAACTTTGGAGTTACAGCAGCATTAGGAACTTCCTGCTACTGCCTACGTTACCACTGCAGTGGGAAACAGAGAACTAGGTTAATGTATTCCACTAAACCTTAAACTGACTGAACTCACACCCCCAAACTCTGGGATAGTTCAGAAACACTGTCAGGGTCTGGAGGCCAGGTTATCTCAGATGAGGATATTCCCAGCCACTGCAACCTTTCCTCATAATGAACCTTATGGGGCTGACCCCGTGTCTTGCTGCTTTGTTTAACTCACCGTTCTCACCCTTCCATTCAAATTTCTCATTTATACGTGATAACATTTACCTTTACAAAACAGGTATCACCCATTCCACCACGCTGCATACCATGCTTAGTTTAACTAAGATCAGTCCCACAAGATGACTAAAGAATGGTCAAATGTAGCTTTAATGTAATAGCCCACCCTCCACACCATTCACAAACAGGTGGGGCGCTCACAGACAGACAGTCACTAGAGTAAGTGAGAACTATACTACTTTACGTAGCACAAGTTTAAAAGACAAACAAATGCTCGACAGTAAATTTAACACTTTGCATCATCCAAGGCTCTGTGGAACGCCAGTAGATGATGTGCACTGTGGCAGTGCTGCACGCACAAACAACAAAGACAGAAAACATCCCGGAGAGTTGTGTCAGTGATAATTTGCATGCCACCTTATCGTTTAAAATGTTTTCCTTCTTAGTGTCTAATTAATATAAACATAGCTGTACTTACAGACAGGGTAAGCCTGATCTCCTTATGGTTACAGTTTTTTGAAAGCTTCTTCTTTAGTGCTTTAACTGCATCTTTAGGCCTGTGACAAGAATTTAAGTAAAAAAAAGTTACCAGTGAAGCCAGACTGTTTTTATAGTTCATAACTTCATCCAAGAGCCAAAAATACCTGCCTGAGATATGGGATCAAATCCATCCCTATATTTACACCCACATAAAACTACAGCAATTGCCCCATCGATTTCAGCAAAATCACTTCAGCATTGAGCTACAGTAACAAAGCAGTGAATCAGGTTTGTTACCGCACACTGTGCATTACTCCAGAGACCTGTGCAAAGAAATAAAGTTATTTTCCTCTGCAACATCTCCTCCAAAACTGTATTATTTCACTGTTGTACAATAGATCCACTTATCTAGCTTTTATTGATACGAAAGAGAGTAACAATTGCGAGCCGTATCAAGAGTTGTCTGGCACATATTTTTCATGTATGATGCAATTAAAAAATATTCTGCTGGGAGTGCTGTCAGGAGTAGGGGTGTCTTGGCTAACTTCCAATCTTATAATTGCAGGATGCTTTTAACTCATCTGAGTAATTACCATGTATGGATGGACGACCCATTCCACCCCAGAGATAGTGGCATTTCTAGCCCAGTCATTTTGATTTCTATATATACATCCTGTATCTTTTAACTATCTGTGTAAGAGGAAAAGGGTGGAAGATAGCATCTAGTTTATCACATGTGGGAAATACTTTTGCCTGATTAACATGAGCTATCTATAGTGTACAATTATTAGGGCGAGCTCAGTGCTCATGATCAACAAAAACAACATGTCCTAAAGTCTCTTTTCGATCTCTCTAGAATCTAAGATGGAGCAATAGGCACAAATACAATATTTCAATAAGAGAAAAAAATAAATAAACCTTTGCTGAAAATATTTCAAAGCCAATGAAATTAAATGGGTAGCTACCATTACTACATTTTTCATTTTGAAATGCTGTTGTAAATGATCAGAAAAAAAACCAAGAGACTCCTCTATTTTTCTTAGTCATATGTCATACTTGGTCGTAGAGCAACAAGTGATGGATGGAAGCATGAGAGCAGAGAAGAGAACTTTCCCTTGCAGAAAGCTGTACTATTACCACTCCACTCCTCTTTCCTGCTTCTCTCTCACTGGAGCATCTGGAAATGTTCTGGTCAGGAGCTGGATGTCGCATTAAAATAACAAAATTAGATACAGTACTTCTGCCGTTCCTAGTGTCCTGTTACAGACTGTGACTGTAATCACAGTGGTAGTTGCCTAGGAGGAAGTCACAAGGAGTTCCTCTGTAAGCACAAGCTGTGCACAAGAGCAAATAGTTTATTAAAAAAAGCTCTGTTGCATAGAAGCTCCGCATAAAAACTAGCAGGGAGGGTCAAAGCATGCTGTTGCTTGTGGCACGGATCAGAAAAGAAGTTACAACTGACCTTCCAAGCTCTGAGAGCCACAGGTGAGAGCATGGGATGTGAAAAAATGAAAGGAAGGAAAAGCTGATGTAAAAAAGATACTTGTGCAGAAACCTCGCACCTCATCGTTCTGGGAGAAGGTGTTAAAACGTGCCACCGCTGGCGGCGAGTGCTTGCACTGCAGAAGTGGATCTTACGTGAGAACTAATCTCCCTCTCCCGGTTCCACAGGCGGAAACGAGGAAGCACAAAGCGGCGAGGGGCCGGCAAAACCAGGACGTGGCCCTTCAG
>NW_009713405.1:9505-13657 GCF_000703405.1 Apaloderma vittatum | reverse complement strand
CAACAAGCCTGCTTGTTTCTTATTCCATAGCAAAGACAAAGGTGGAGTTTGTTCAGCTAGGCAGTACAGCCAAGCCTTGCAATGAAGGCAGGAAAAAATGTGGGTATTTTTGATTTTGGTTTGGACTGAGTCCCTTGAAATTGGATGGGCATAGGATTATTTTCTAAAGAAATGTAAAAATCTGGATATGCAGAAGAAAAATACTTGTAAGTGATCTACACCTGTACAGTAACACTGATCCTCTAGAGACAAAAGGGCCTGGGAGGAGGGGAAAAAATAGGAGGAAAAAACCCAATGCTTCAAGCTTATTTTATCCTAACTTCAGAACAGGAATAAGCCACTAAATGTTTCCAAGTTTTAGAGCAGAAAAAAAATGGAAACAAACACTTGATTTTGAGGTATTTTTTTAAAAAATACACCACCCTACCACTAAAAAAACAGAGTTGAAAGGTAACAGGGAAGCCTGGACATAAAACAACAAAATATAAGAATGGAAGAAGGTCTGCAAATTCCCTGTGCTTCCAGCACAGGAACATATGTAGCAATGGGAGAAAAATAACTGTGAAGGTAGAGTTTTGATTCCTATTGTTTGGTAGAAATCCTCTGACAAATTAGTTTGATCTACAAATCACACAATCCTTCTTTAAGCTATTCACTTGCAGTGTTTAAATAGGAACATTTTCAGCCTTTTACAGCTCAGACTCTGGGCTGTATTTGGCAGCTACAGTGCTAATAATAAACTGTTAAAATACCTTGCTCCTTCAGCTGACCAGCTTCCTTAAAATGTCTTGTGGCAGAAGCCAATGTGCTGTTTGACCAGGAAATTAGTTGTCTTGGAGACACCTTCATGTACAACAGCAGCTCAGTCAGTCACTTTGCGTGACGCTACCTAGCAATCTGCACATTAACTTCAAACAGAAAATGAGGATATCAAAACCACAGAAAGAGAAATCATCACCTGCAAGAAACATGTTGCTCATCTCCCATGCACTGTTAGCTGAAGGGGAAAGCTGTAGCAAGATGAGAGTTTTGATCTCAAAATGCGCTGCTACCTCCCTGCATAATTAGGTCACTAGGAGGCTAATGGTGTTCCTGTTCATGCAACCATTTATATGAAAATTATAATCTATGCTGTTCTTTCACAATCAGTTTCAGGTCAAATCTGCAGGCATCACTCAAAAAAAAAAAAAAAAAATAGAAAGTTACCAAAAGGTTAGGCAAAGAGGCAGTCCAGAAGTGCCACCACCTAGTTATAACTAAATCTCATGGATTAGAAAGGGTTGTTGCACGCAAGCAGTTCTACAGGCATCTGTTTACAAAGACCACCAAAACAAGGTGGTCCAAGGTAAGCCACTAAACCCAGGCTGTGTGACTTGATGAAAAACAGATGCTTATCTTCTAGTCACCTCAATAGAATGCCAAAAAGAAATGCTATTCTTGCAAATAAAAAGTAGAACCAATCTTGCCCAGCTCAAAGACACAGAGATGCATCAAACTCCCTCTCAGCAGCTCTAGACACACACAAAATGCCAAGGCAGACAAATTATACTGTGATGCCAACACATGTATTCCTCTATGTTTGGGATTCAGGATTGTGAACAATCGGACATAATGTCTTTAACCACTCTCAAAACACATCTCATATCTGGCAATAGGCCTTCTGTTGGGCTTTCTCCTGCTCCAAAAAAGAGATTGGTACTCTAGTAGGTGCTGGACCAAAGCCATCCACCAGGCATCCTCAGTTCTCTTCAGCACGTGGTCTGATGATCCAGCATAGTCAGAACTGATAGATGTTTATCTCCCTCCTGGGCCTTGAGGTCCACAGGAGATGGTGCTCCTCCAAGGCCTTATGCAAGCAGAGAAAGATGCACTTGATGCATCGACTTTGCACATTAAAACTTCTAAAATCACAAATCTGTTAACCATGGGTCTGCATATTTGCAGCACAGAATGCACAGGCAAGTCTCCTACATAATTTCCTTAATAGCACCACATATGACTTGGGAGTAGTCCAATTTCAGTGCAAACAGTGGGACATACAAAGGCCTAAAAACTTCAGAAGAAAAGCACTGACTCTGTATATTAACAGCTCCAGTTAAGGGGAAAAAGAAGAGACTTGTCCCAGCTGTAATCAAAAGTTCCCCTGGGCAGCAAGAGTAGCTTTGCTCACAGCATACTTGCATCTCAGCTGAATTAGTTAATGCGTGTTGAACACTCTGAAAATTGTGAAGTGGTATATAAACACTAAGGATTGTTATTTATTATTGTCTTGGTGCACAGCAGCGGAAACCAGTGCCATTTACAGATGCGAATTAAGAGCAACAGGAGGTCTATCAGCATGCTGTGGGTCTAGGGATTTTGTTCATTTGTCTCCCTGACTCCTGTCTCCCTCAGACAGAAATCTCTTCCATAAGGCTCCTATAATCCTGGCTGAGCAGGGCTGGCCTCGGCCCAGTAAAGCCAGTCACAGTGGAACAGCTCTGCTGGGAGGGGATAAGACTCTACCTGCAAACTGACGTTGTATCACTTCTCAACAGCACTCTCCTACACTCCAAAGCACTGTCATCACTGCACTTCAACAGTAAATGTGTTCCACCTGAATTATTTGTTTTAGGCAAAGTAAGATAGAAAATACCATAAAATAAAGGCATATACACACTTCAGGGTATAGAAAGGGTTAGTTAAAAAAAAGTCCAGAATTCAAGAGTGACATACACTAGGACAATAGTGTGGTTCACATACACAAGTGATGTCTTACAAGACTAGTCTCAGCAGATTTTTAAACACTGATTTCTTTAGCTGCATTGATAAGAAACAGCTTAGATAAAAAGATGATTCTAAACCTCTCCGCAGCTTGGGTGAAGGAGTGAGAGGGGTTGTCTAGTTTTTTAAGTAACTCAGGGGTGTCCTGTGTTTCCACAATAAGAATTTAGGTTTAAGAAGATCAAAATAACTTATTTTTAAATTTGATTTTCCAGACTAACTTCTAACTCAACTCTGCAACTCTGATAAGTTTTGCTAGGTGCCTATATAGCACGTATGAATCCCTCTCCAAAGTAATTAAAATAACTGCACAGACATAGTCATACTTTGATATTACATTTTCAGTATAACATTGCTGCCTCGACTGCCTGCTTTGCACATTCACAAAATTCACAGTATATTGGGAAAAAATGAGGGTACAGAGTCAAGCTTTTACAGACAACTTCTCACAAAAAACAAGCCTCTGACAGATGCTCAGTCAAATTGTAATAGCTCCCTCTCCTCAATAACGCACTTAGATGTGCATTACAGCTTGCACACTGGAAAAATGAAAAAAAAGCGCAGGAATTTAATTCAGAAGGTTCACCTTGTTCAGAGACATGCTACACTTGCAGAGAGACTTGCATTCTCCTTATTCTCCTCAGGTTACTGATTGCTTAGCACACAGCTGCCCTATGAAATACAGATATTTCAGCAACTCAAGGTTTGAGGGCCTAATATCAAGGGGCCAATACCAATATCTGACCTACCATTCAGCACACTAAATGCAACTTTCAAAAGGCAAATTTCAGAGGCAGAAGGTAACAGAGCCCCTGAAGTGTTGTTACAGTGACATTCTCTCCTCTGTTTGCAGAACTGCAAATTGTTTTATGAATACCATTCAACCGAAAGTTTAAACTAAACTGCAACGCACTGTCTGTGCTGGAAGAGAAGCAAACTCTACTGGCTGTATCACAAGGAATAACCACTGGATGGAGAGTAGCTGTACAGCTGTCCCTGTGCACAGTTTCATACCCGAGCTTCAGAATCATATATAACAAAGAGCAACGGGTTCAGGCACCTCTGAATCAATACAACCACACTGCTTTGAATGCTGGCAAAGGAAGAAATGTATTTAGAAGGAGATTAAGGTATCCCTCCCCCTCCTCCCAGAACAAGCCTTATTTCATTTGAATGCAGTCAGTTAGCTCCTTTGTTTGCTCTCAACTCCAGACTCCTCAGTGCACCAGGCAATCCTGTACAATCACATTCAAGAGTGGCAATGTACAAAAAAAGTTTACACGAATTGGTCGCAAAGTACCTACAAGAGCATGCAAGCTCCTGCAAAATGCCCTCTAGAACAGGTTCCTGTCACACTGAGCTAGGGACAGAGATTAGAGTTATCAGCTT
>NW_009713405.1:3711-9474 GCF_000703405.1 Apaloderma vittatum | reverse complement strand
AGGAATGTGTCACAAAGGATTAAATCATTATATCATGAAGTGTCAGCAAACGCAGCTTTCCTGCTGCTCTACCACTAAGTTATACATTAATTAGTGAGGTACAAAACAAACATGAAATATCTCCAAGCATCTGCCTGTGGATCAGGCCCTGCCAGAGCTATTAGCACAGGATTCATTTCCAAGAGGAGTCACCCAAAGCATCAGCAGCTCTTCAAGAGATCCATTAAAATGCAAAGAGTAGAAGTGCTGAAAGGAAAAGCATAGAAGCTAATTGCAATGTTTGTCTTAGCATTTTTGATAGCTGTTTAATACAACTCCTTCCTCACATCTCAGCACCTGATTTTCTAAATAAGGTCATATATGCACCACTGAATAAAAGCATCCTTCCTTGAGAGAGGTGTGCAGCAGCATCAAAAGATCCTAGAAAATCAATACGAGAGCTAAGACATTTTAGAACAGAAAAAGCACATGGCCTAACAGACTAGGCAGTAAAGCAAGAATCAGCTTTGTTATTTCTATATGCAACTGCAAGTTGCAAGTTGTTTGGCAGTTCTGGACCAAATCATTTATGAAATCTCACTCTGTGAGTGAGTGGAAGAAATTCTACATTGTCTGACTGCAAGCCACAGTAGAGAAGATCTAAGCAGACCAATGACATTGCACACATAAATCTCTACTTTTCGTCTAAATCACGACCTTAGAAAGGTGTCATTGGACCAAAAAAGGCATTCTCTGCCAACTCCTTATGGCCTTCCCAGCAGGATTTCTATCTTCGGCCATGTCTTGTATTTTTCCCTTGTTTTCTGTCCCAAACTACTGTCTTCTACTGCTTGGCGTTGCCTGATTGCCAAATTACATCAGCGTGCAGACTGTGGCCAGGATGCACTCTTTAAACTAATTTGTCCCAGTTTTGCTTTGGGATCTTCTCAGTATAAAATAAGATTACTTGCTAGAATTGGCTAACTGGGTCAGGTTGTAATCTCTCTCTGAGAGTCTGAACTGTACTTGATCTCAAAGCCACTAGATCAACAGCCAGTAGCAGAGCAACTACTTGCTTTCACTATTTAAACATTTTCTGAGGCTAAACTCTCGAAAACAGACCTCCTTCCCCAGCTTCAGTCTCAGAGGGCTGCATGGTTAAACCATTCTATCACAAAGAACAGCAATACCATGATGTTCTACAGTTCCACTATTCCGATACCATTCCACCTTTCACAGATCACTGAAGCACAGGAGATGAGGAAGACTTCTGAGAGTACAGAGGTCGCACTACGTATGATGATATTGAGAAACTTGTGCAGGTCTGTGTAAATTTGGGAGTAGCTCATAACGGAACATAGGTCTAAGGTGTCGTGACTTAGTGTTTTATCTACAGAATGATTTTCTTATGGTGAAATGGGTGCCTCCTACTCTAAAGTTGAAGCCACTCAGTGCTGTGCAGACTTCTGTCCACAGCCCTAAACACGAGTGGACGGAAGTAGCTTCCACTGTTGTTTCAAAGACGCAGATATTATTAACCTTAAACTAATTAATCAGCCCCACTCAGTGGGATACAAATTGTACTTTTGACATCAGCATGCTCATAACAAAATGCATTAATAACCTACTAATTAAATCATTTAAATTAGATTAAAATCATACTGTTAGAGAGGTGAAATATAATGCATTAGCAGGATTGCTGTAACTTACTCAGCATCATTTATTAAAAGTTCAAAAGTCAAATATACTGGGGAGAAGGGAACATATCTTCCTCAAACTGAACCTACAGAACATTGATTGTCTTACAGCCAGAAAGTCACTGAAATGGTTCTTTGAAAGAACAGCAGAAAGTTTACTTAATGCAGAAGTATGTGACTCAGGGACGTGTCAGGCTGGCTGAAGTACTAAGGCACAGGGTGATCCACTAAGTCCAGGACAACTGCTATTTGCAGTAAAGGGAATGCAGCAGAATGGACTTGTGGACTTGTGCAAAGCATCTCACACTGTACAGCACAACAGACTTGTCTCTAAATTGAAGAGACATGGATTTGACACATAGACCACTCGGTGGATAAGGAATTGGCTGGATGATCACACTCAGAGAGATGGGGCAACACAGCTCAACATCCAAGGGGAGACTGGTGATGGGTGGTGTTCCTCAGGGGTTGGTACTGGGACCAGCGCTGTTCAGCATTTTTGTCGGTGACATGGGCAGCTGGATCGAGTGCACCCTCAGCAACTTTCCCCAACGACACCACACTGGTCACGCTGGAGGTAAGAGATGTCATCCAGAGGGACCCTGACAGGCTGGAGAGCTGGGCCCGTGCAAACCTCACAAAGTTCAGCAAGGCCAAGTGCAAGGACCTGCACCAGGGTCGGGGCAATCCCAAGCTCAGATACAGGCTGGGCAACGAGTGTGTCGAGAGCAGCCCTGCAGAGAAGGACTTGGGGGGGGTTGGTGGATAAAAATCTGAACATGGGGCAGCAACGTGCACTTGAAGCCCAGAAAGCCAATCACATCTTGGGCTACATCAAGAGAAGTTTGGCCAGCATGTCAAGGGAGGTGACTCTCCCCCTTTCTTCTGCTCTCTCGAGACCCCACCTGCTGCTGTGTTCAGCTCTGGGGCTCCCAACATAAAAATGACACTAACCTTCTCAAGCAAGTCCAGAGGAGGGCCCCAAAGATAATCAGGAGACTGAAGCACCTCTCCTATGAGGACAGGCTGAGAGAGTTGGGATTGTTCAGCCTGGAGAAGAAAAGTCTCTGAGGAACCCTTATAATGGCCTTCTAGTACTTAAGGGGAACCTACAGGTAAGACAGGGAGGGACTCTTTTTCAGGGAGTGTAGTGATAGGACAAGGGGTAACGGTTTCAGAGCAAAAGAGGGAAGATTTAGGTTAGATATTAGGAAGAAATTCTTTACTGTAAGGGTGGTGAAACACTGAAACAGGTTGCCCATGTAAGTTGTGGATGCTCCCTCCCAAGAAGTGTTCAGGGCCAGGCTGGATGGGGCTTTGAGCAACCTGGCCTAGCGGAAGGTGTCCCTGTCAGTGGCAGAGGGTTGGAAGAGGTGATCTTTAAGGTCCCTGACAACCCAAACTATTCTATGATTCTAAATGAAAGCAAACAGTGGAGTTCTCTCCAAAGAGAGCAAAATTCATGGCAGCATCTGTCAATTGGAACATAGCTGCTGCTGGAAGGTTTCTTTTGAATGCCTCCTAAGCTCCCTTCCAGTTGCATTAGCAAAAAAGGAAACCAACCCTCATATTTCTGTTAGTCAAATAGTTAGACAGGTTTGTGCTAACGGAAGTCATACAACTTCACTGTATATAAGCCCCATAGTTAGGATGAGGAACCTATGAAATATGTTTGCAAATTCAAATAAATCTAGAGTTCATTTTCCTCCACTCACATCACAATACTAGTGATCAGAACAAGACTTGAGCCATCCACCTACAGGTCATTTTTTAGCTCTCACACCCTTGCTTCCCCTCAGGCACACTCCTCTTTACTCAAAAGGGATATTCTGTGAGTACAACATCCAAATACCTTCTGCTTTAGCTCCCATGACAGGTTCTCTGCTTTTCCAAGGAAAAAAGCAGGACAGATACCCTTTGGTTCCCCAAAATTCCCATCTTGTTTCAGACTCCAAAGATACGCAAATTAAAGAAAGTCTAAACGTAATATAGTGTGTTGTGCAGACAAACAGACTGTCAGTCTCAGGGAATTCTATATTCTTGTTCAAACCACAGCAGGAAAAGCTACTGATCGACAGAATTAACAGTTTTCTTTTAGGAGATGGAACTTAACCTATCCTAGCTAAGGGAAGTCCTGGCTCTCAAGGTATGTCACCTACATAATGCATTTAATTCTTAATCCTCTCTTTTCAGAGAACAGAATTGTCCAGCCCATGTTTCTTTCCATGGAGTTGTTTAGGTTGGACAAGACATTTAAGACCATCAAGTCCAACCATTAACCTAGCAATGCCAGGTCCACCACTAAACCATGTCACTAAGCATTTTCATAGAAAGTGAGCAACAGCTCTCGTTTCCCAAGTTAGTTTCGTACACTGGCATCACCCAGCCACAGGTAATGGACTCAACAGCAGGTCATTTTTCTTAAACTCAGAGTTGAGGGGTCTATACCACAGCCTCTACCTGCAGATCCCACGACAAGGTCTCACACAGAAATGCCTGAAGGTGCCATCTCAATGACTGTTCCCAGTGTCATGCTGAGGCAGGCCTTGCAGCTGAAGCCCCCTTGACTAGAGGTGAGAAATAATGTCTTAGCCTTAACCACATTTCTTCCCTGCACTTCGTCACCTAACCAACCTTGCAGACTACAAACAGTAAGTGTCTGACCTGGACAGAGAACGGAACACAGGAAAAGATTTCAGAGATGTGCCTGGGAAAATCAACTTTGTAGCAAAAGGACTGCGACATGCACAGGAGAAAAAGTGTACATGTCAAAGCCCAAGAAGAAATGCAATAGTTTTAGATGTACAGGTTAAAGGCAGCAGGAACCGAGTACTTGTCAAACAAAAACTAAGAAAGACAACCTCAACTATCAAAAAAACTTGCACGGCTTGGAGATTCCCTTTGAGAAGTCCAGGCAGGACTATTCCAAGTCTTCTCTAGGCCGGACTCTGATTACAGGCTGCTCTGGGTCTCTGAGCACACATCCGTCTTATAAATTACCAAAGCTATAACAAAACACGTCTTTCAGCCATCCTGAGCAATGTTTTACTTATCTTTAATTTGGCTTTACCTTTAAAAATAGCCAGCTGCCTAAAAGAAAGTTGAACAACTGGTTTCTGACTAGAATTGTTCTGAATGTTTTAGCATTCATGCAAAGTCATGTGGAAGAAAAAAGGAAAAGTCAAACCCCCAACAACTCACGTATCCTGGTTACCATCCTCCACTGTAATTACAAAATTGCCCTTAAAACATAATTGCATAATTGGGCTTGGCAAGTATTCACCCAAATCTTTTACAAATATTTCCACAGAACAGGCGGTGGGCAGTCTGTCAAGCCTGCCATGAGAATTTGTGCCCTTAGGACATGTTCCTAGCTATTACACTAAATACTTTGCATCACAGCCTAATGTTTCAAAACAGTAGTCGAGCAAGCAAAGTACCAGCACCCTAAAACAAATTGAGTGAAAGATTTTCAAGCTATTTTCACTACACACATGCATGGAGCAGCAATACCTTTGAACAAAGACACAGAGGAGGCTACCAATCTTTTTTTTTAACTAGTTACACAGAAAGAATCCGGTCAGGTCAAATCGGTTGCCTTCTGGTAGCTATAACCTAATAAAAGCTACCAATGCCTTGCTAGAATTACTTTAGCAGCCTGGCACCCTGTCTCTTAAGGAAAAAAACCAAACAAACCCCCCACAACCTCAAATGCGAATAAAGAAACGTGGCCTGCAGGGAAAGCAGACCCAACAGAAGCCAGAAATGCAATCTGCAATACAGTAAGGTTGTTTTTGACAGCTGTGCATTATGCATTCAGCAGCACAGGGAATGTCAGCAGGGAGCCCTTATTAACATAGGCCTCAGAGTACAGTGTGCTCCTACCGTGATTGGCCTCTCTTGAGAAAAGGCGCACACACACAAAAGACTTAACCCTAGAGAGATCACTCCAATCCTGTTGCTATTTCATCAGCTCAACAGCACAACAGAAACCACAGAACTTCTGTGATGAATCACAGACAAGCAGGTAACACTCCCAACAATGCCTGAAATCTAATTTATAACAGAGGGTTCCATCAGCAATTTA
>NW_009713405.1:0-3680 GCF_000703405.1 Apaloderma vittatum | reverse complement strand
AAGGGAGAAAAAATCCTGGCACAAACCCCACACAACAGAGTCACGCTACCAATGTTGTTCTGCTACACACACCTCAGGAACAGGGGAGGACAGCAAAATACTTCTCTTGTAGAAGATGCATATAAAACCAAGCTGCTGTGAGGACACCTATGTTCTCAGCCCAGCAATCTGCACCTCCACTGCACATATTTTAGGGCCTCATTAGTCCAAGAAACAGCTGGAAGCTTTGCTACAGATGCAGGGGCCCAGCAGGATAACTCGCTCCATTTCGGAAGCTGGTATTGGCAGAAGAAATCTTTTGCTGATGCCAGCTCTGCTTTCCCTAGGAGACTGGCCTCTATCACAAACACTTGTTTTAGCACACCCAGCTCAGCACCAGGCAGACACCAGAGAAAAGTGAAATGCTCTCAGAACAGGCTCAACACCTCTCTATCAGGTGCTGAGAGAAGCTCTTTAGAGGTCTTTGTCAACAGCTCTAAGTTGCAGCTGGCTGCAGACCCTCAAAGTGTGGCTTGTCCTGGTGGGTAGTTCCCACAGGAGTGAGGTGTAACCACTGAAACAACAAAAAGAAACTCGAGGCCTTAAAAAAAAAAAAAGGGATGTACTTTTAAAAATCTGTCCTTCTGATTTTGGGGTAAGAGGGCAATGAGAGAAAAGAGAATGATGTGAAATGTCCTAAGCATCCCTTTCCTGACTCTACAGCGAAGAAAAAGTCTCATGATAGAAAATGGAAACAAAATACCCACCTGAAGAGCTAGAAAACTGCTCTAGATGACTGAACATCAATGTGTGCCTGGAATGGAAGAAATAGCTCTGTACAGTCTGTATTTATTCATATCTTCTTGCTCTTTTCTTAAGTAAAATGCAAGAGTCAGTATCCTTAATAACATGAGCTGGTTTGAGGCAGCAATAGCAATAGAAATTTTAAGGGATCATTTGATACGTAATGTTCTAGTTCCCAAGAGTATAATAGATGGCTTTTTTAAGCCTAGCACATCTGTGCATTATGACACTTTTTGTACATAGATGCTGAACAGAGATGGTAGTGTTTATTAAAAAAGTTTCCTGAAAGTACTTGTACTGCAGGAAAAACATTCTTTAGGCCAGGTTCCCCTAAGAGGTCTCTAATATGAGTGCTATGGACCTCTCCTCACAACAGCAGCAAGTGCTTTAAAAATCAAAATATTATTCACTCTAATATCATTACTTGATAAAAATACTCCTTTATCATTCTTTAAGCATAAAAACCCCTCTAAAACCGAGTCACACAGAGAGTAATTAGTTCTCTTCACCACTGACATGCAAAGACTTCATCCCTCTGTCACTCCCAGCCAGTCCACTGCCCAGAACACAAGACTGCCTTTCCTCCACTCTTTTTTCTTGATTAATACAGCCTTCCCTCCCTTTGAGGCTCAGTTATACCTGTGTCAAAGAGAGAAGTAATTATCAAGCACAGCTCAGTGTGAGCACTGGAAGTTACCCACAAGCAAAGGCATGAGAAGACATCTGTTGTTCCAGTGTAGGGTGTTAGCAAGGGACATGATCTTGGTGACTACGAATGGGATGCTCAGGAACTGCCCACGTTTAGGAAATACTCATCTCCCCTCCCCAAGACAGCAAGGGCATTTGTGGTCCTTTCTAAAGCTTCGGCCACAAGATTTTGGACCGAGCAGTACCTTTCCCTATTTTTATCATAGCCCAACTCTTGAGAACTCCCAGAGCTCAGTTGCTAATAGCCAGGGCAAGACAACACAGATGAAAAAGAGTTAATATAAACAGAAAGCAAAGATCTGACCTAGAGGGCAAGCCATGTAGAGTACAAACATCTCAGAATCTGCACAAAGTCTTCTCGCCTATCATTTACCCACCAATTACACGCCAATGTAATTAAATCAGGAAAGCTGCGTTTAATTTTCCTATCATCACCCGATGAGATAAGAGCAGTACATACGGGAGGGATCGAGCACTGGGGAAAGAGCTATTTATTAATAAGTTAAATCCTTTTGGATTTAAGAGCTTCTCTGGCTAAGAAGGGTCTTATCCACAAACACAACTTCTGAGTCTATACATTTAAAACTGAAGAATGTTCACCTCCCAGACATCACATTAATAGTCACATTAATGTATTTCTAAATGGCCTAAGGATCCCTGTTTTCATGAACAGGAAGGCATTGGGTTGCATTTGCAGAAACACAAGGCATGCTCCAGATTGTTCTGCCTTTCTTCTATTGCCTTCTCCAGCATGAGGCAGGAAGAAATGCTGTGGTCTCTGCCCCTGTAAAGACTGTAATGCTTAAACAGGATCATATAAAGCTTCCTCTACTTGCTAGCCACACACCCAGAAATGCTGCTCTGGCTGTTTTCTCTTAGCTCTTCTTCATCCCATCCACCCTGCTTCCTCAGCCAGTTATTTAAAGCCCTGATTGAAAAACATATCAGATCTTAATAGTGGATAACTTCCACAGGATCAGGTTTTCAGTAACAAAAAAACCTACAAGCTTTGATGCAACCATGGCTTCACCACGCTGTTATTTCTTTTTACAGGAAGGGAAAAATATTTATAACAGCAACTATAAATATACATGCTACTGACTTTTCAACTTGTTGTCCTTGTTCTCAAGCTAAATTTAGTCTGCTATATCCTGTCCAGCCCTTGGTGAAAAAGCAATACACACAAAATTGTGCAAACCCCACATCAGGCAATTATACTTATCCAGGTACCTTAGAAGATAAGCAGCTGGACAGGTAGGTTCTCATTCAGTGACCATAGTATTTCCATGGCTATAGAGGAAGTGGTCTATTACAGTGATCATCCCCCAATAAAGAAAATAATTATTGCAATAGGATAGCTCTACGCTTCTGAATGAGAAAAGTGATGCAGGTTATTCACAGTGTACATGCAGACCGTACACTTGGTTTGTGCCAAATACACTTTGAGGATGTATATGCACCTCTCAGCTACAAAGAACCACTCATTGGCCACACCTGCTGTTTACCTACGTCCTTATTTTACATGCAAAAATGTTTGAGCTATTGATTCAAACTTGGATCACTGATTTCGATATCCAACCTGCATGTTAAAGAGCATCCTTTCATGCCCTAAGGGCTCTCATTCGTGTGAGTGATTTCCTAGTCAGAACAAGGTAAATATTTATCAGGAACTGACTACCTGGAGAATCAGAGTTGTTAGTCATTCTACTGGTAATCTTAAGAACCCTTAGTCATGCCAGAGCCCAGGTAATTTCTGCAACGGCCAACACGTTTCATCCTGGTTTAAGGATCTCTGTCCGCGATTCAAAGTTTCACGCAGATAAGGGCTCCCTCGCCACAATCTGACTTGCTCCACTCGCAGCAAGTTTTGCAACCTAAGCAAGAAACGCAGTTCAGAGGATGCTCCTGTGCAAGCATCAGCCGGTCTAACAATCACAATAAGCGCTCCAGAGAAAAAATGCCTGTGTTTCCTACAGTCTTGATAGTTGCGGGGAGGGGGGAAACAACTAATAAAGGCTCGGGCTCGTTTCGCCTCCAGCCCTGCTGGCTCGGCGTGTTTCTCGGGGACCGGCCAGGTCCGCGACCCAGCCTTTCCTCTGTGCTTATAAATACAGCGCTGCTAAAGCCTAGGTGGATAGGACAGGAAAAAATAGTTTCCTGGGGGCAAGACCCACCCTGCGGCCGGGGAT
>NW_009713404.1:4499-9048 GCF_000703405.1 Apaloderma vittatum | reverse complement strand
CAGCCTAGGCCATTCTGTGATTCTATGAAACGTGCCAACACAACAAATCATTTGTGTTTCCATCCCCTGCAGAGGTTAATCTCCAACTGTGAGCAGTCACTGCTTACAACTGGTGCCATTTAATCACCTTATACAGATATATAATCATAGAATCATAGAATGGCCTAAGCTGGAAGGGACCTTAGAGAGCATTTTAATCCAGCCTCCCTGCCGCCAGGGACACCACCTCTCAGCTAGATCTGGCAACACATGGGGATGCACTGTTTTAATTATAGCAACATTATTTGCAGAGAATAGGAAATCCGGAGTCATGGCCCATTATTTAGAGGTTTCAGCTTCCAGAGCATTTTCGGTTTAGTTAAGTCCCCCTTACTGTACATTTTGAAGGAGATAAAATACTTAGGAAGTGGTATTGAGTGGTATTAAGGTTCCTTCCAACCCAAACCATTCTATGTTTCTAGGATTCCATGGTATGTCCCATCTGTGATTTCACCTTTATAGTAAATGGAGACAAAAATCATTTCCTTCACCAGAAATTAAACTTCATGTATACATGTTTACTTTACAGACAATAAGAGATCCCAAACTTTTTTTTTTTTAAATATTCTCCCCTTGCCCTCCCTGTTTCTTTCTGTTGCAGAAATTTCATTGGCACTTTGAATGCTATATGACTGTGGGCTACTCAAAAACCATAGGTAATTTTCTCACGTCTTTCACCACAGTTCGTCTGTTTTTTTGTTTTATTTTACTCTTCCCTCTCCTTTCTGTTCATTATTTAGGCTACTTCACTAATTCTAATGACTAATGTGCTTTTAAATAATTATTATTGTTGTTGTTAAAGTGATTAGTATTATTTGTTTTATGTTCTATATAGGAAGTGAAAATGGTTTCAGAATGAACAGATACTTTATACCTATATAGTCATGACAATTTACTTCTGTATAGCAGATAAAAGATTAAGTTAAAGGCTTTATGTAACTGTCAGGTCCCTGCTTCTCTCAGGCATTCATTGCAAACAATCCAGAAGGTAATGTGGAAGCTTCTATGAAAGTAAAAGACTATAATTTAGCTGATTAATTTGTGGGTTTTTTTCTTGGAATTGACTAGATATCTGCCTTGTAATACTTTATTATCATGCATGTAAAAACAAAATGGTTTAGTGTATGGAATGGTGGACAGGCTGTCTGTAAGGGATGGTCCTTAACACTGGGACATCAAAATTTCCTCTCTGATCTCTCTTAAGTTTTGTACTAACTGGATCCTGCTTCCTTTGCAAAAAGTGTTTCGAGGCAATAAAATATAGATGCAAATGTAAGAGCACAGAAATACAGGAATCACATTTTCTGTAGAAAATAATGCTATTTCCTGGCAGCCCCAAGTGTTTTATAAAGAGATTCTGATGTTCAAATGTTTGATTCAGTATTTCTGTCACAGGTCTCTCATCATTTTAACACTGCCGAAACACATCACATTAGTGCTCTCAGAAGAGAACTTTTTTAAAAGGATGCTGTTTTGTTTTCTTGTCATGGACATCACTTCTACTGACTAGTATGTATATGGTGGGTGAAAACATTCACCTCTTCTGTCTTCCCATTGATTTCTTGCAGAAGGATCTAAATAGCAGCCCTGCTTTCTCTATGACCTCTAAACAAAAGTTCTCAGAAATCCTGATAGTCTACAATGGTATAAATTTCAAAGGAGTAATAATTACAAGACAGAGTTGAAAGTGCTATCACTTTAAATTCAGATCTTACTGAACTCTTAAGTTTTTCACTTGAAAGTATGATGAAGTATGTACTTCTGTAAAATGTTTTGAGTCCTTCAGGAATGAATGTCAGTAAAACAATTAATCAGTTTGCAATAACTTTGAGTTTAGAAGTTGAAAGTGACATATAAGTTCAAAGTAACTTTTTATCAAAGCAGCAATTCAATTTCCAGAAAATAGTGAAACTGAAGCACAATGATAAAATGTTAGATGGTATAATCTAACATGCAAATAAATAAATAAATATCTTCTAAAAGAATGGCTTAATTTCCTAGCAGAGCTGAAAGACTTTTGCAGTCATGCAGAATCTTCTGAAATGAAGCTTCCTAATGTAGCTTCCTAAACAATGATATAAAAGCCTCTTTTCCTTTCTTACCTTTCAAAGTTTTTAGTTTGTCATTTTCTGAGTGCAGCTGCATTCTGCTCTGTTTTAGCTGAGTTCAGACTAAGAGTAAATTAACTCATTTGCTATATGCAGACAGACATTCCAGAAAAAAGAGAGACAATGACAGAGAAAGAGAGAGGAGGCAGAGCATGATGAGGGAGCTTGGAGGGTGTCCGATGAAAAAAACATACCAAAAAATGCAAAGTGAGGGAAAGATAAGAAATACACAAACAAGGAATTAGAATAAAAAGAAAAAAAATAGAAAGAAGACAGAGAAGCAGATTTTAATGGAAATTTTAATGAAAGAAATCCAAAATATATCCTCTCAATGTATTTTATTACTGATGGCTTTAGTCTGAATTGGTAGGAACTGAGCACAGAATTACTTTGATCTAAAAACTTAATGTGCTGCCTTTACTTACATAAAAGAAACATACTTGCAAAAACACTGTATTTCCATTAATAAAAATAATTTTACAAAAAGGCTTTTTTGGAATGATGAACCCCGCCATTAGAGTTAGTATTTTAAAAAATCACTGAAGCAGGCTCTGAATCCAGTGCTGAGGCTGCAGCACTCTGAGCACCTTTGCCTGTTTTTCTGGTTTCATTAGCTTTATTTTTTCAATTATGTCTTGTGCAATAAAGCTGGTGTTTTATGTACCTTATTGTTTCATACACATTTTCTGGCATTTGTAATCTTTCTCCAGGTTTGGAGCTTGATTTTAAAGCACATTCCTGCAGAGACTAGAGTTAACTCCCTTCAGTGTCTGTGGCGTAGGAACCCGCTCCTGTCAGGGTACCCTTCCTTCTGCTCAGGTGACACCACAGCCATCAGATTTTAGGCCGTAGTTTAGCATCACAATCACACACAAACTAAATAAAGAAGCTGAGTATATGTCACAGAATTTGGGGGCTAAATGAGAATTCAAGTAAATTCATTATCCAAGCTTAAAATGAATTTGAGCTAGCTTTTAATTTCTGTGTTGGAATATTTTGGAATTAAGTTCAAGTTTTTGAAAACTGTATTTGTAGGTCTTTGAACATACCAGCATACGTACCTAGAATGTTATCTATTTTTAATTCTGTTTTAATGAGGGATGTAATAGGAAACTCGCCAGTGCTTAAAGCAACATCTTTTTCATTGTTTTGTACTAGCTAAGCTTGACTGCTGGTGAAAAATGGTGTGGAAATAGATTGGACTAGAAAGATACATGTGCATAAATAATTGCTCAAAGTAAACTTAAGTTAGAGTTATAATGACTGAAGGAAAATAGCCATAGGCTAAAAGGATTACAACAAACTGAAATCACATTCTCCAAAAGTGATTATTTCAGCAAGAAAACAATGCAGTTTTTGTTTACTAGCTAGGAAACATGGTTTTATAGTGATGATAGACTTTAAAACCCCCTAGGGAGATCACTGTGAACTAAACCCCACATTTTAATTGCAAAAGAATGCAAACAGCTTACCTTGGAACATTGATGATATAGAAATAGTCAAATTTCTGTGGAGATGAGATACAGAGTTTCACAAAATAATTTACTACCTATTTCAAGTGGTGATATGCTAAACATTGATGTTAGAAGCCAAAAATATTCTCAGAAAATAAGACAGGAGGACTGACTGTGATCAATTTTCTAATTCACTAGCAAACACTATGTTGTGGATGGAAACACTGACTACTAGTGCTAAGTCACTTTCATCCTTACATATCCCAAAATGCTGATCTGCGTAGTAATAGACAAGAATTAAATGCAGCAGTCACCAACCTATTTCCTTGATACTGTACTGACATTTTATTAGAACTGACTTATAAAGGTCTTCACCCTTTCCTCTGCTATATGTGGGTTTTGGATGAGATAGATATTTATGCAAATATCATAGAAAACTACACAGACTATGCAGTGATATGAATATCAGAATCATAGAATCACAGAATCACTCCAGTCAGAAAAGACCTTTAAGATCAAATTTCTGAAGAGGAGCACAATCAATCTGGGACTATGAGTATTAAACTAATTATTAAAAATTGTTACAATCAGTATTTTCAAACTATTCTTTATGCTTGAATTTCTATGTTTACACTTCTCCATGTCTACACTCTGTTAAGAGTTTTATATAAATTATGCTACACATTTTCATTAATTAAATGCCAACGGTTGATTAGATTGTACAGCTTTTTTAATAAGAGATACCTCAAAGTTAAAGACATCCCAAATGGTGAGAAGCTAAGACTGAAGAAAGACAGTTCAGCAGTTTAATATATAAGCAGAGTATGGAAATGCCTGCCTAAGGATGAAGAAGAAATAAGGTTTTAACTACTGTCCTAACCCATTGAACACAAAGGAGTCACAAAAGAAATGTTTAAAATCACCTAACTTCAGATACGGACAGCTGAA
>NW_009713404.1:0-4468 GCF_000703405.1 Apaloderma vittatum | reverse complement strand
ACTTAACCAAGGCTTTTTCATATGCAGTGAAAAGGAAGAGACATCTTTCAGAGATGATTTTTTGACCTATTTTGGGCAACTTGATTGGGATGAATTGACTGAAGTTCTACAGATGCCACTCACAGTGACTACAAAAAGAAGTCAGGTGACTGGTTCTGACTTAGACACTGACCTATCTTTCAGATTTATAAAGTCATCTGAGACTTGTGTCATGACATGGGTTGACCTTTGGCTTTCTTCAAATATCCAAAGGACTTCTAACTCCTATAAGCTCCTCCTTTTAAATTTATTATTAGAATGAACACTATATAATTGGAAACATAATTATTTTTTTCCCCTCAGGACATAATGTGCAACAGACTTCTTTTAAGAGCCTTGCCAAATTAACAAATCTAGCAAATGAAAATGAAGAGCTAGGGCAAGAGAAGGAAATAGAAAGGGGAAAAAAAAGAAAAGAAGACACATATGGAGAAGAATAAAGAATAAAGAAAGAGAAAGAGAGGGATAGAGGGGAGGAGAAGGAAAAGGAGAAAGAAGGAAAAATGAAAGAAGGAAGGAGAGAGAAAAGGAAAAGAAGAAAAACAGAAAAGAAGGAAAAGAAGAAAAGGAAGAGAGAACAAAGAGAGGAAGAAGGAAGGAAAAAGAAAGAAGGAAGAAAAGGTGGAAGAAGAAAAAACAAAAAAACCCCAAACCTACTTAGTAGATGTATATAACTTTTTAAGAAGAGCCAGAAGCATTAAGTTTTTGAACACATTTAACGATTCAAAATTGCACTGTTGGCAGAAAGATGCTATTGTTAATAGGCACTTTAGAAATGACAGTGATAATATGCTAGATTAGGCAATGACCATTTTCTGATCATTATTAGCTCTGTGTTTAAGGTAATTACTGCAGGCGACCCCAATTCCAGTGAGGACTTGGTTTGCTAAAATGAAACATCCAGCACCAATGGCAAAACTGTCTCATATAACTGTTAGTGTTATCACATTTATTTGTCCAGAGAAGAAAAGTGAAAAAAAAAAGCGTCAGATAAATCTTTATCTGATGTAAATTACCATAGCCTACATGTCTCTTAAGTTGATTTACAGAGAATGGTCAATATGTACTGCAGTTCACCAAAAGCTGATATTGGCTTATTTACAAACTGGAAAATAAGCATGCTTGCTGCAGGGAAAAGTAAAACATGTTTTCGATTCTTCCTTGAACAAATAAAAAAAAATTAACTAGATTCTTCCAAATGTAAGGCTACTGAGTCATATTGCAGTGTCATTTGCAAAAGAATCCTGAGGCTGTGGCAGGCCAGCTTATCTTACTGTTGCCAGGATTATTACTAGCAGAGTTTTGAATGCTTAACACTTTTTGAAGGATTTCCGAATGTCACACCCTGATTGACAGCTTTACTTGGTGACTTCCTTGCTTGTGAGTATATGACAGTTTGACAGGCATCCTTAGGGTTCATTTAATTATTTTATGCAAGTCTCCTTACTGAATAACATTAATGACCATTTTGCTTCATGTGCACAGCAGCAGCAAACTTAAAGCTGCCACATTGCATTCTATCCTAACTCCCCCACTTAGTAGCTCCAGGCATTTTTGTACTTTTCCCCTCCCTCCTTCTTTAGCCAAAAAAATAGATTTAAAATAACATACGCACACAAAAAGGTAGGAGATGGAAGAAAAACATTTACAGAGTTTCATATGAAATTAAAATATCATCAAATATTGCAAAAAATGAGCAGAAATTCATACTAATGTGAAAGTGTTATTCTGGAAGCACTCTTTTAAAGGAAAATAAAAACAGCAAAGGCAACACAACCAGGAGAAAAAACAAGGAAAGTTTTATGTTCCGAATAAAACTTGAATATAACCCTTGTTATTATTACCATTATCATTGTTATTGTCATTATTACTATGGTTTCTTCTCCAGCAGGTTAAAGGTATACATCTTTCTCCTAGGCTGCTTTAATTTTAGACAGATATTGATGTTTTTTTCATTATGTCAGGTATGTTGCCTTTCTTAATACCCACACAATCTTGCAGCAACTTCTGTTGATGTGGAAAGGGAGATGTGATTTATAGAGTCATTAAACAGCTAACATGCTCTTGAAATGTTCATTAACGATTCTGAGGTTCAGAGTACAGAAACCTTACATCCATTCTTGCTGGATAACAGAATGACATTTGCTTCTCATATGAGTCACTTATCTTCCGCCTGCAAATTCCTTGCCATTTTATTACAGCACTTCAGAAAGAAAGAGAGACTGTAGTTTAAAGAGGCTCAAACACTACATCATAGATGTATCTAAGCTAGCATCTCATCTGATGGGAGGGGTAGGTGAGAGTAGCTAATAATTCAACCTTCCTTTGAAAAAAGCCAAATTAAAACATTCAATAAAGCAAAATCTGAAAGTCAAAATATTCCTACCTTTGCAAGTTATGAACATTTGAAATGGTGATAACTGCTGCTCATCTGCAGAATACCTAATATACATAAAGGTTAAAGTAACAGCCTCCTGTTTCTCTTTGCTCAAGTGTAAAGGATTTAGTCAGAATTGAAGGTTCATCAATGACACTCTTAAAGAAAATGAAGTATATTTTTTTTGAGACACAAAGGATCTACCATTTTTCCCCTGTCATAGGTGTGATCCAGTTCCTACATCCTGGTTCAGAGAGTTTCTGTTTCTGTGACCCACTTAGGGGGTCTAGATGCTGCGTTGAAATCCATGGAAAGAAACACTACCCAGGAAATACCGGTTGTGCAGAAAATGATGTATTAACAAAGCTGTTGGAAGTTTCCACAGGAAATTCAGGAAAAAGATACCGTGATTGCTTACAGTTTTGGTAGCTACTTAGTGCCTAGGACAGTTCAGTATTAACTATTAACAAACACTTCTTATGTAACCTCAGAGAAGTCATGAAAGGCAAACTGTTGTGTCATGAAAAGAATGTTTTCTTCTTTCCAGAAAAGCAGTTTCAGATGCATACCTTAAAAATTACCATTTATTAAGTGATGAACAAGTTATAGCTACAAATAAAATTGGTGACAATATTCAGCATTTCTATGACTGGAGGAATGATCAAGAAAGACAGAAAACTGTATACTTGAGACACCCACAGCTGTTTCACCTACTATTGAAAAAGCAGTTCTGTGATAAGTTAAGAAGCATACACATAAACGAACAAAGCAAATAATCGAAATAAATCCAAGTAGTCAAAATATTAAGTTAACACATGCCAATATTGACATCAACATGCTCACCTGGAAATTGATACCTATAGAATAGAAAATATGATTTCTGGTAGATTCATACACTGATGAAAGATGTGTACTCTGTAGTAACTGAACATATTAAACATTTTAATATTCATCTGGAATACAGAGGGGATGCTATAGAAATGATTTCTGAGAACAGTTAAATACTTTTGACAAGCTGTTCAAGTGTTATGAAGTGTTACAGCTCTTTGGCACCTCTGATGAAATTACACCAATTTCTATCTCCTTAGAATGTGGAACTGAAATCACACATGTGGAAGAGGGCAATCTTCATTTGTAGCATTTCCACACTTGTCTGTGATTGACTTTGCAATATTGGCAATGCTGTTTTCTTATGGAATTGTGAGTGTAATGTTGAAGTGAGTGTAAATTATGCCTAGACTACTGTGTCACATTCTAAAAACACCAGCTCTATTTTTCTGACTGGTATTTTTCTCGTAACAGCGATAATAATAGAAATGTCTTTAATTTCAGTGCAGAACTGGATTGCTTGACAACTTTATGCTGTAATCATATATAAATATTAGTTAAATAAAATAATATTTATATATATTATGTGACAACAAGACTTGAAAAAAATAGCAAATTTCCATATTTTAAATACTCTTTTGGTAAAAAGAGTTTGCCAGCTAACTTCATGATTTAGCAGTGATTTCTATGGAGTTTCTAAATTTTTTGTAGATGCCATTATCAATCTTTTAACACAAAAGGTTTACCACTTTGACCTCTGTCTGCACTTATTTTTTCTGACAGATTTTATGTGAACAGCACGGAAGGAATACAGCTTATTCTACTACAGGTCAGATCTTCTTTCTGTTCTCAAAGCAGCTTAATATTTGTTGTTGTCCTGGGTTTAGCTAAAACCCCAGTCCTGTTTAGTGATTTTTACTTTCTAGTTTCATCTCTTCTAAACCGCTGCACTTTCTGAAGTCAGCAGCATGTTTTTGCAGACAGTGTGTGCTACTGGCAGTGATAACACCTGATGTTTACAGTTACTGCCTGGGACTGGGATGCAGAAAGGCTCTTGCTGATACTTATTCCTGTAGTGACCAAGGCCACTGCTGGCTCTTGTGTGCCACGCTGGGGGTGCTGGGTAGTAAGGGGGGGTCACAAGGAAGTAAAAGGTTGCACCTCCGAGGGGTAAAAGACAGGATAGGTGACCGATGAGAGTATTCCATTCCATATACGTCATAT
>NW_009713403.1:3893-4691 GCF_000703405.1 Apaloderma vittatum | reverse complement strand
GGTCCCTTCCAACCCTGGCAATTCTATGACTATGATACTATGATTCTATGATTTATAGTCAAACAACATGGCTTTTTGAGTTTATTGACGTGAAAACAGGAATAGCAAGAGAAAATACTGTCTTCCACTAATAATTAGGAAGGTCTTTTTGCTAGCACTGAGCAGTCTATTGTACAAGTGTGCTGACTGAGCTTTTGCTCATGTTTTTGTTGCATTTGGAGGAGATTTTGCAGGAACTCGTACTGCTCACATCTCACTCTGCTTCACTTTTCTCTGTAGTTACAGAGCTATGTTATAAGTTTGCTTCTGGAAATATGCACAGGAGCTAAATTGCACTATCAACTTATCTTCAAATACATTAGCTATCTTTTTAAATCCCGTGTCTTAGGAAATGGCAAACTACTTCCTAAGTCTTCATGTTAGAGTCAAGTATCTTATTTTAGCAAGAAGACTTGATAAGCATTAAAATTTGGTCTTTTTACAGTCCTTAATTATCAGTGATTTTCATTAGTCTTTAAAAGGCACAAAAGTGTCTTTGTTAGAAACGTAACTCCCGGATCCACACGCTGAAACATAATTATCAGAAAGATGTATTTTCTCCTCATTTGCAGTGAACATAACAGAGACCTAAGTGCTTCAAGTCAAGAAAAGTAACCAACTGTGCATTGGTGAAATTTTGATCTTTTAGAAAGTAGTTACGGATCATATCAGAAAAAGACCCATTTTCCCTGCTCAAAAAAACCCCAACCAAAACCAAACAAGCACAGAAGCAAAAAACCCTGCCAACAAACAAAAAAA
>NW_009713403.1:0-3862 GCF_000703405.1 Apaloderma vittatum | reverse complement strand
AATGAAGTTGAACTGATAGGATTTGGGATCCTATCAGTTCAACTTCATTTTGTGTTTCAAATGACCAGAGACAGCATAATCACATATCTTCTGGTCTATACCTCCCTGGTTGTTCTAATTAATAGTGACTTGAGGCTGTATTTATTTCTTAGCTCATGAGATAATAGGTTATTGATCAATCTGTGAGCTAATAGCCAAGGTTATGTCTCACACAAGAAGTGATTGTGTGGATTGAAGTTCATCATTGATCCTGTTTCCACACACTCAGGGGGGACCATGCGTTGAACTGTCACATAAAGAAGAAGAGAACGCCCTTAATGGCAGTTCTAAAGATGTGATTCCTCACCTGCACCCACCACCATGGTCAGCCCAAAGCTTGATACCAGTTTCTGATCAGTCTTTGCAGTTTCCTACCAGAAGCAGGAAAATGGGAAGAGCTTACATGCTGGAGCCACCTGCTCTTGCGATGCTGGTCTAGATTTCGCTGCGTCTTCATCTTGTGGCATTGCCTTCTGGTGAAGGAAATACCCAAAAGGGTATTTTAAATGACTAGAAGGAATTGGAGGAGGTTAAAAAAGGTTAAAATCAGAAACTAACGGAGCTGTAAGTGTAACATGGAATTGAATGGAAATATGGAACAGTGAGCACATGACTGGAAATGCAGAAATGGGTGCAACTTAGAAGGTCCATTCTAATGAGAGCTTCAGGATTAAAAAATATGGTCTCATTACAGAATATTTGTTGAAAAATATTTGTGTCATGCAGATCACTTTGGCCATTACAACTCATAGCATTCAGAACAGAAAAACTTTATTGAAACTTGTATTTCTGACATATGCTTCAGAAACAGAGAGGTTTCAGAAAATTAGTATAGTTCTGCAAGATGGTTTTGAGTTCCTCTGACCCAGGGTATTCAGGATGGCCAAAAAAAAAAAGAATAAAGGAAATAGAATAAACTATCTGCTTTTTTAGATAGAATCCAGCATTAAAATGATTATATCAAAACATTTTGAACCGGTCTACTTGCAGACAGAATCAGCTCCTCTACTATTCACCTGTTCATACCTGTATATTAAATTAATTAACTCTCTGTTGGGAGTCATCCAGAGACTGACAGTGAAGACCAAATTCAGAAAATTGCCTAACTCTCTCTTGTAATCTTCTGCTAGCGTTGGTGGGAAATGTAACCCATTATTTTTCTGGTCACTGATTTTCCCAGCTGTGCAAGCCATTTTCCCACAATTCCAGCTGGCCCTGCCTAGACCCACGGCCTCTGTGGAGCCACAGCTAGCACAGGCACCTTGAAAAGTCTTTTTGAGACTGTGTGCTCACTAATTGTTTTTAAAGTGCCATGGCAGTTTGGGAATTAATTTCCCCTTCCAGTTTCCCAAGCCTCTGTCCCTTTCTAAATGTCAACTTCTGATTTGCAGGTGCGTGCCCAACACAGGGAGGATTCCCTAGTTTACTTGTTCACCTCCATGTAATTTTCAGGGAAGACGCTGTTCATGAAGGTACATGGTGGGAACCTAAAAAGTTATTAATTTATTTGACACAAAAGCTGTTTGGAACAGTGCCATTCGGCAGCATGTGCACCTTGTTTTTGTTAAGCCATGTAACGGGGAAAAAAATAATACCAAATCCAAGGAAAAACATTAACAAGCTGATTTGCCTTAAGGTACAAAAGCTCCTGAAAAACCTGATATTTTCTTCTCCTTCAACTATTACTGAGACATAGCATTTTTATTCTTTCATTTATGTCAGCTAGGATAACTAATGATATATTTTTACATGACCCACGGCTAGCCTCATCTTGCATTAGGATTACATTCTTTTCCTTGTACCTAGTTTTTTCTAACTACTTTGTGCTACCCAATCCACTTCAGACAGAGTTTCAATTACAGAAGATAACAGGATTCTCCAGGAGGTGTAAATGCATCAAATATTTTGGCATGGCTGTCGTCCCCCAAAATAGCCGAAGAACCTCTAGTCAAGAGGTGGCGTCCCTGGTGACAGGGAGGTTGGATTAAAATGATCTCTAAAGTCCCTTCCAGCCTAGGCCATTCTATGATTCTATGAAAACCCACCTGCATTTCCTAGGAGTGAGCTCAAGGTGCGCATTTGCCTCCCACCAAGAAGCCTTCAAGGTTTGTGTGATGTTAACAGGCTAAACACTGTCTACACACATTGTCTCACAGCTTAGTTGTGCACACTCACTGTAAGTGCCAATTAAGGGCCAGTGTCCACTTTCATTTCTTCTGAACTCAATATAAATCCAATAGATCAAATCCCCACACCAGCTATGGAGTATTTGGTATATGATATTGAATTTTTGCAGCCCAGGCTTGAGCAGATCATGCTAATTAATGAAGAATTTTCAAATGGATGTCCATGATTTCAATAAAGCTAATGCTTTGGGGGAAAACAGTCCGCAGTGTGGAAAGAAATTGGATCTATTTTATCTGAGTAATTAATTTAAATGAAAGACAGTGAGTATTTGTTACTTGTCATGCCATAGCCTGTTTATTGATTCTCTTTGCAGAACTCTATAACTACATGTTTTTAACAGCAAGGATCTTCCCACGAGCCTGTTTTTATTTTTCTAACAATAAATTAAAAAATTCCCTTTTTCCTTTGTTTAAATGAATTCAAGTCGTAATAGAAACCTACTCTGAAACGGTAATTAATACATAATTAATGATATATAATATATAATCCTTTTACCTCACATGAACACATGATTATTATCTATCAAGAGTTATTCACTAAAATGATTAAATGATCCCCTTCTTCTAGGGAAAACACAGACTTTTCTAACCCTTATTGCAATGCTGTTGCAGCCTTTGCTGAATGACTACATTGCAATGAAGTGGAAAGCTTCAAAAATCGCCAACTGTGTTTTCAAATAAAGAGAAAAATAAGAAGTCTTCAATAGATTGGAATCAACTTTGCAAAGTTGAAAAAATATCCTTAGGATATAATTTAAGAAAGAGGATGACAATCAAACACATAATTGATTTTGTTCAGGATTAGGGAATTTGGCAGTTTGAAAGGCTCTGGAATAATTACAATTTACAAGCAGACAATCTTTTTCTACAATCTTTTCCAAGAGGTAAGCTCTTTGTCAGATTCAGGGCAGTTTCCCAGTATTACAATAAGATTTTTTTTTCTCCACAAGAGCTGGAATTCTCCAGAGCAGTGCTTGTGTCCTGCTGTGCAGAATATGATCATTTTGACCACAGTAATACTTTCATAAATACTCCATTCATAAAGGAAAACCTATGAGTGATGTGCTTCCCCCTACCATTTATTACCAAAGGCTACACTGTAGTGAATGCCTTTGCAATTGCGTTTCCAGCCTAGTAGGTAAAATATTCTGCTTTATTTTATTACATGGTTTACCAATTTTAGCAAATATAAATGTATATGTATTTTTTAAAATGCCATTAGTATTGAACGCTCACTTTGACATTGCATTGGTGGATAATCTAGTTTATTAGGATTTTCACATTTCCTTGGCAACCCTTCTCTGAAATAGTCCAAATCCTGAATTTTATTCTGTCTCTGTTCACTACTTGATGGGTGATGGGATACAGGTTTCAAAGCTCTTTCTGAGTCCCCAGATGTCTGCAATCCTTTCTGCCTAAAGAGCAACTTCAGTGTGGTCCATGGGTGTTTGTCGACTTGCTTTAAGGATTATTTTTATCTCAGTCACTAGAAAAAAAACCTCCCGCACAGGGTCCCTTGCTTCAGGGCAAGGACAGCTGGAGCACTGCTGCCAGGAGTTACTAAGTCTTCCTTCTACAGCCCCTCTTTTACATCGCAATTGCACTCAGTGGGCAGAGAGTTGTCCCTGGGACAGCAC